>NC_084990.1:2428676-2728676 GCF_963691925.1 Scomber scombrus
AGAGCCTGATTTACTAAAGTTTGCGTGTTTAAAAATGTGTAAACGATCATTATATCAGTTGTATAAAATTAGTGGTAATCAAATGACAATAATATCATTTATTGCGATTATTTCTGAGACAATATATCGTCCAACTAAAGTAGTTATCAGGCAGACAGGCCTGCTAATTCCTTTCAATGCTAACACGCTAGCTGGCAATTCCTGTGTTTGCTTCTACTAAACTCCCACACATGGCACCACCAATGTCAATCCAGCCATTTGAATTAATATATTGGAACCTTTGACCTCAATTAATAACGAATAAGAGTCAATGTGAGAACAGCTGTGTGGTTTTGTTGGACTTGTGTGCTAATGCTTTAGTGGAAACAGCAAGAGCAAAAGGATAAAGAAGAAAACCCAGTTCCTTCATTTTTTCTAGCAGACATCTACAACACACTGCTGTCTTTTTATCTGCTTCTTAGCTCCTAACCTGAAGGGTCGTCCCAGGAAAAAGAAAGTACCCAGCCCTCAGCATTGTGGTCACGGGTCAGAGGCTAATGGAAGACGTCAAACACCACCTACTTCCAAGGAGACTGAACAAAAGGGAAGAGGAACCAATGTCAAGGTGCAAATGAGTGTATTATAGTAGTAACAGCATTATTCATTCTGTGATTAAATAATGATTATGATAATGTCAATAAGCTGCATATGTGATGTAAAAGGGTCACTCATAGAGCTGAATCCACTGAGAGTTAACAGCCAGCTCTGCAGCTACTCTCTTTCATTTTCTCTAATCTCTGTCCATTGTTTCTTACAGATAACAGCACACAAAGTAAGCTTATCTAAACCCAGAGGAAACAGCAGCAGCAGTGATGTGAGTGACAGCAGCGAGATCACAACACTTCCACTGTCAGAGGAGAAACGAGGAAGAGGACGGGGGGTGGAGTACAGAGAGGAGGAGCAGGCCTTCCTCGTGTCTCTGTATAAATACATGAAGGAGAGGAAGACGCCGATTGACAGGATCCCCTACCTGGGCTTCAAACAGAGTATGATAACATTCTACTCAACTAGTTAATCACTAATTGAGACTGGTTAATGTGAAAAGAAATCAGCAACTTTCATTTTGATTTTAATCCTGTATGGCTTGTTTATATCTTGTCATATTGATGTGTGTTTGTGTCTCTGTGTGACAGTAAACCTTTGGATCATGTTCCAGTCTGCTCAGCAGCTAGGAGGATATGATGTGGTGAGTTTTACACTGTGCTGATGACAGCTCAGCACTATGTTGTCACTCAAACAGTAATACATTATTCTGTTTGCACCAGACTTTACCACTGAGTTCAGTTTGATGTTCCAGATGTGGTTGAGTTATACATATTCAGCAAGTGTAACAGACAAGCTCACAAGTTTTCAAGTTTGTCTTAAATCAGGGGGGTCAAACTCATTTTTATTCAAGGGCCACATACAGACCAATTTGATCTCATGTGGGCCGGATCATTGAAAAGATGGAAGGAAGGAAGGAAGGAAGGAAGGAAGGAAGGAAGGAAGGAAGGAAGGAAGGAAGGAAGGAAGGAAGGAAATAAGAAGGTAAGGAAGATAAGACAGACAGAAGGAAGTGGGGAAGAAAGGAAGGAAGGACGGACAGACAGATGGAAGGAAGGAAGGACAGATGGAGGGAAGGAAGGAAGGAAGGAATGAAGAAAGGAAAGAAGGAAGGAAGGGAGGAAGGACAGATGGAATGAAGGATAGAAGGAAGGAAGAAAGGAAGGTAGGAAGGGCAGATGGAAGGAAGGAAAAGAACACAGGAAGGAAAGTGGGGCGGACTAGACCCCTCGGCGGGCCGGTTCTGGCCCGCGGGCCGCATGTTTGACTCCCTTGTCTTAAATCAACAGTCAGGAGCCCAAATTAACATTGAAACCTTATTTTCTTGATGTAATCATTCCTCCTGTTTATACTGATCATTAGAAGATCCCTTCATTATACACCAAGAATGTAAATCCACAGTCCTCCTTTTGTGCAATCATGTATTTAAAAGTTGATCTGAAGCTAATATGAAGCTTCAGCTGAGTCAAATCTTCATCTTCTATGTTTCAACGTTACAGTGTTTTTAGTGCCAAAGTCTTTTTGTTACTATTCTTCCACCACAGCTCAACAGGGAAACACTAAGAGGGAATTTGATGCTAAAAAGACTGTAAATGTGTCAGATATCACTTGATATGACTAACCCACACTGATGAAGCTCAATAGAAGCAGATCATGTACTTTTAAATGACTGTGTGGACACACTGTGGATTTAGTCCTCCATCACTTCCATTGAAAGCACATTAGAAGGAGATCTTTTAATAGTCAGTATGAACAGGAGGATGCATGTATACAAGGATTTACAGTAACATTCTTATTACACTGGATGTAAACATGGTCATCTGTTTACCTGCACATGTCTGGTTCTCAGTGAGTGCTGAGATAGACTCCAGCCCTGGTGAGCATGCACAGGGATGTATGCACTGACTGCATTTTGTTTGTTTGTGTGTCTGTAGATCACAACTCGTAGACTGTGGAAACACGTTTATGATGAGCTTGGAGGAAACCCAGGCAGCACCAGCGCAGCAACCTGCACACGTCGACATTATGAAAAGTGAGTGTGTATATGACACCCTTTTACAAATGGCACATTCACAGTAACACAGGCAATACATGAATTAACATGTCTATTTGGGGTTTTTTTTTTCTTCTTTCTTTTTTTTGTTTCCTCAACATTTTTGTAAATAAAAGCACCTCAATACATTTTTGCAACTCCAGCTGTGTTATCTTTTCTTATACAGTTGACCCACTTTTTTTGTGACAATTGTATTTCCTGTACAGTTCAATCTGAACATTCCCTTTGGGCACAAGTCGTCTGCACATGACAGTTATTGTGCTTAAAGTTGACTTTTTAAAATCATTATCACCATTATTCAACCTGGATTCACTCCATTTGTTACTGTGTTTTCATTGAAAACATCTCAAAAGGTTTAATAAATCATACCTTTAACTGTTTCAATAGAAACAAAAAAAGATTATGAATTAAAACAACTTTCAAAACAATATTTTTATTGTAAAAATATTACAGCCTTTACCATAAGTAGACATTTCAACTGATTGGTAGAGCGTGTTTTTTTGTGTGTGTTGTTTTTCTTAATGATTTGATCTGATTTATTAGTGTGCATTTACATTATTCTGTTCAATAAGCTCTGTGAAACTTTGTCAAAAAGTATGATTACCTATAACTAGTCTAGTTTAGAAAGCCTTTAAGTACGATGAGAGGGGACATGACCATTCTGCATAGTTGCTGATGAAGGTTTCGGCTGGCTTATATTTCTTAAATAAAGATCCAGAAGTAAATTGAAATGTGGTCAACATGTGTTCATTCACCTGTTTGTCTCTCTTCCAGGCTCATTCTGCCCTATGAGAAGTTCATCAAAGGGGAAGAGGATAAACCTCTCCAGGACAAAACCAAGGAGCAGGAGGCAGAGTCAAGCACTGAATCTTCTAATAGTACCCTGAAGACCAAGCTGACCGATGAGGGGAAGCAGCAAGCCCAGAAACCTTGCCCTGAAGAAGATAACACCCTGAAAACCAAAGACCACATCCTGAGCAGACCAGTGAGTCTCACTCTGTTAACCCTCCAGTATCCATTATTACATTGGCTCACATCTGCATGTTTGTGGTGTAAGCTGAGAGTCTGTGCATGCTCCCCTGAGTGCATGCTGAAGACTATTAAACCAGAGTATTATTTGTCTGTGATTGAACTGACTGCTCATACAGTATGTTGAGCATGTGGTGGCCAAAACCTGATTATTGTTCTCCTAGCTTTGTCCTTTACTAATTCTCAGTGCAATCGGAGATACATTTAGTCTACCACTAATATTATCTATCATGATTGGCAAAGACAGATTACTAGAAAGAAAGATGCTGCTGATTAGTGCTACAGATAAATCAAGTCTATTAATCGACTTCTAAAGTAGAGCTTTTTTTTTTGCTTTACTAATCAAGAGCATGGAATGTATGATTATGTATGATATGAGAAGCGACATACATAGAAAATACCTTTAAGGCAACTGTCTATCTCTTTGCCATAACCTTTAAACACTTCAACCTGGCCTTGTGAACATTATCTGAATTTAAACCAAAATCTTTCCTTTTCATTTACAGCACCTTTCTGTTTCTCTCTAATTTGTTTTGTCTCCCTCTGTCCTTGCAGGATTTGATCGAACAAAATCCTCAGCTGAAAATTGAACCCCAAATCTGCCTGAGCCGTTTGGATCCCTTACAGCCTTCACGTAGTAACAGAAAAAGACAAAGCCCGACACAAAACGACAGGGAGACACAGATGATCACTCAACAAGAGGAGAAAGATGAAGTCATGAGAAAGAGGAGATATAGTGGACATGACCTCACCTACTTGGCAACTTCTCCTCTGGCCACTCCAAAGGTTTTAAACCATGCCAACTCAGTAGTGGATCTCTGGCAGCAGGAGCTAGTACCAGTAAAGGACCAGGACCATACTGGGAAACCAAGAAATTTACAGTCTCCAACAATCCCAGACCCATCGAATGAGCAAGCTGAACTACCAAGGACTGACAACACTTCCTTGGATTTCACAACCTTCCTCCAGTCCTCTGGAGTTAACAAGATGATAATATCTCCAGCAGCAAAGAAAAAGCTCCTGTCACAGGTCAACAGAACTGGATTACTCAATAATAACTATGGTCAGCCCCCTCTGCTCCCTCGCTCCAATTTAAGCAACTGTAACTTTGAAGAGGCAGCGGAGCGACCAGTTGTAGCTGCGGAACCATCATTTGTGGTACTGAGTCGGCCTTCTGTGATACAGCAAGCACAGAGCTCCGAGGCACAAGTTCAGAGAGGTAGAGCGAGAAAGATTCGAGAAAGCACACGTCCTCCTTTATATTCACGTGATCATTTACATTATAGGCCTCCTTCTCACTCCCATCCAGAAGAACCACAGTGTTCCTCAATACCTTTGCTGATGCCAAAGATTCCCCATTCCAGCCAGATACTTCCTGGCTTCCCTCATGGATCTAAAGAACCCCAGACACAAGGACTTACTCCCTTAAGAGACTTGAATAGCTCTGCAAGATTCCTTCAGTCTGCTGCGTCTCGTGATTTAAACTACCCCGCTTTTACTGATCAGGGAAAATCTTCCAATCCAACAACAATATCTGATGATCAACCCACAGATCTAAGTCTCCCAAAGTCTTTATTTAAACCACGTCCACAACCCTACATCTCCTGTCCAAACACATGTTCCATAATGTATCAGGAAAGTACCCCACCTTTCAGTGTTGGCCAGTACTCCAGAGCTTACCAGGTGCCTCCACTTACTGGGTTGCTTCCAAACATACACAGTCCTAGACAAGATGTAGCAGTTGAACACTATTCTAGGGCCACTAACCTATCAGTAAATGGTATGGTCTCCAATGGAGCAGTAGGAGACATGAGAAAGCGACAACGATCAGAGACTGATCTTTACAACAAAATGATTGAACCGACCCATGCTGGCAGAATTGACTCAGGATCTCAGCTTGCAGCAAACAATATCTGTCTTGTACGACCCCTCAACCAGGGAAGGAACAAGAGAAGGACGCAAGCGGTTTCTCGCAAGGAGGTACCTTCCCCAACGCCTACGAGAAGGATCAAGACACCAGAAAATTCAGTTGACAGATTTGTGGAAGGAGGTGCAGAGGGGGCAAAGGGAAGAGGACCTGCTTCCCACTCTCTCCTCTTCAACCTTGCTACCCCTCAAATCTACCCCATCACACTTTATCCCGCAGGGGCCCTCGCATTCTGTCAGGTTCAGGACATGTGCAGGGATACCTTAGCCATAGACTACCCCCATTCTTCCCCCATTCTTTCCAGCCACCAAAATCAATCATTGGACGTCCTTTCTCCATTGGTCTCGCCCTTTGCCATCCATTCTTTGATGATGCAAAGGCAGCTGTTGTCTCACCCAGCTCTCTACCAACTACCACCTTCATTTGACGACCTGGTACGCCACGGTCTGTATTCAGTCAACCCGCTGCCCGCCTTCAGCAAGCCACAGATAAACTCAGTTCACCCAAGCACAAACCTCTCTTAATGTACAGGCTGTGACAATTGACATTACTCTCCCTTGGGACTCAGGTCTGATGGTTTCTAAGTACGTGTGTGGAATATGATTTTTACAATTCTCATATAGATCACATGGCTATATGTATCATACAGGCTTGGATCCTGATTCATGTGATCTACACCAGACTTGTAAACTGGAATTCATTTTTACATCAATCTGCTTTTTTTTTTCATTTGGACAGTAGAAAAAGCACAGGTATAAATAATGTAATCTTTGATGACTCTTTTCCATTTAGCTGCTGTGGTTTCAGGGTCCTGGTGTTGCACATTCTGGCTCACTGTTGTGATGGATGGACGGTACCAAGGCACCAAAACTTGTTTCACCCCTGTAACACCTGTAACATATTATTTTAGTATATTGTGTTAGGGTTTGTGCCAAATGAAGAACTCCACAAGACTGTTGCCTCCATCTTTAAATGTCATTGGTGCTGTAGTAAACGTTTCATTTAGCAGATTGACTAAATGCTCAAGTGAGATCAGAATATGAACACCCATGAGCTCTATTCATATTTTGTCTCAACAAAACTATTTTATGTGTAGACTTTACAAACACATGTATTATTCATTTTACTTTAGCATGTTGTACAATAATGTATATTTACTGCAGCAGTTGTGATACATAAATGACACAGGCTTCTCAGACTTTGCATACATGTGAAAGTGAAAGTATTAAATCAGGGAGGTGTTGCAGTGCTTTGAGGGGAAGTCCTGCATACTATCACATATCACTGTGCTTGCTCAGTTCAGTGCCCCCTGAGCTTTAAATCATTCTTCGGCATAAACAGACAGAAAGCACCTTTGTAAGGTTTCATCAGCCCATCATTAGCTGGCTGATATACTTGAATAGAACAGAGTCATTGTTAATGTTACTACGACAAGTCGTGAATGTCTACTACTATTTTTTTTAAAAGCCTTTCGCCTGAGACTATAGAAGGATGTTGTTTTTTTCTTATTCATCATTATCATAGAATAAACCTAGATGTCATGCTTGTCCACATTAACAGCTACTTCACACTCACACAAACCAGGCAGCTCAGTAATTAGTCAGAAACAGTCATTAGCTGGTCTTATCCATTCTGATGATAACACATCAGACTTCACCCCAGTTCATTTCAATGGATAAAGACCTGATAACATGTCTCTCTTTTACTGTATGTTAACAACCCGCACACTCTGCTGTTATGTTGTTTTATTCAAGCCATAATCAATAATATAACTGCCACGCATTTCTGTAAGTATGTTGTTGGCATGGTGAGTTTTCATTTGCAAAGTGCCTCCTGTAATATGTCATCTGTTGTTCAAAAATGTAAACAGGCATATTAATAAACTGTTAAAACTGCTCTGAGTTAATGTGATAACAGTGTTATGTTTGCCTTCTGGTGGAGGAAATGGAATATTTTGTATTTGCAGATACTGCCCTCAATAATGGTGTGAAAGCTCATAAAATACAATGTGAATATCAATTTTCAGCAGAGGAAGGAAACTGAATAAATGCTATGAGACACATGAGATTAGTTTTACACTGGAATTTTTTATATATTTCATATAAAAACACATTTCAAACACATTTTTGCAAAATAAAATATTACTCATTACAAATCAGAATTGTGTAACCTCATAATAAATAAAATTAAAACACAGTCCTCACAAAAATCTACATTTCTGAAGTGCTCAACATAATGGAACACTTTTATTTTTTTGGGAACCAAATTTTGTCAGCTGTTTCTTATTTCACTGGGTTTTAAAGATACAGTGACATAAGGAGAAAACAACCATGAAGTGTTGTATATTACACCCATAATGACAACAAAGCAGAGTGTTGTAAGAAATATTTCTGTACTAATGCCAGTATAACACCCAAGTTTTATTACTAATACTAAAATGTAATCTTTTAATTTGATATCCTACTTTGAGAAATATGAACCCATTTTTCTATAAAACCTTTTTATCCATATCACAAAGAAGCCAACGTTTGTAAATGTTGAATGTTGCCTGAACACAGGCAGCCTTACGAGAGCTTTGCTGCATAAAATATCAAATTTAGAGATTCTTCACCTTATGAACAGCTGTGAATAAAACAATCTCAGCACAATTTAGCACAATTCATTCATTTCAATTCATCAAGTTCACATTGGTGGATTTCTTGTTTGGAGGGGAAGTTACTTCGATTAGACCTGTCCCAATAATTATCAACTTATTGTACAATAACATAATTATTGACATCATCGTGTCTGTATATGGACTTAATATTTCCACATTAGCAGCTAAGAGGCTATACCATAATGGCAGTCTGTATTTTTACAGAAGCGTAGTGCCCACTCTCCACGCTCTCATCATTATATCAGTGGTATAAAATAATCGTACAATCTGACAATAATATTGTTTATCACGATTATTTCTGAGACAATATATCATCCAACAAAAGTAGTTATTGTGACAGGTCTAACTTCGATGACGTCTCGTATACTTCGGCTCAAAAACTGACACGTAAATTAATTCTTGAGATTGTGTCAATCTCAGTTTTTAAGCCAACGTGTACGAGAAGTCCTTGAAATGCTCAGAAAATCCACATTTGAATATGAGCTGGTCAAACTCCATCTCCTGATGAAGATCATGTGATTGGATCAAAAGCTCCAGAGCAGCTACTCATTGTTAATCTTGTGGTGAGATGGTCTTGTCAGCTGTTGATTTAAATCAGAATAATATGATGAAAAAACAATATTGTGAATGTGAAAGGACCATTTCTGCCAGTATCAACACTGGTAGAAGGATTAGAATCTGTGGGTCAGCATGTGAGAGTCAAGAGAAGACTTCTGACTGAAGCAGCAGCTGCACTCTTGGCACTGATAGGGTTTCTCTCCTGTGTGTTTCCTCATGTGAACCACCAGGTTTCCTTTCTGCACGAAGGACTTGTGACAGTGTTTGCATTGGTAGGGTCTCTCTCCCGTGTGTATCCTCGTGTGGTTGACCAGGTCCGACTTCTGACAGAAATTGCGCCCGCAGAACTGGCAACGATACGCTTTGTCCTCGGTGTGGATCTTGACGTGTCGTATCAGGGTTTTAGTGAGGGAGAAACACTTGCTGCAGCACGGACACTTGTAGGGTTTCTGAGCTCCCGCTTCCAACTGAACCACGAGCTCGGCAGGTTTTCTCGAAGCTCTACTCTGCAGGATGCTTTCAGCTTCCTCGTCCTGATTCGTGGCTCCACACAGGAGCAGCTGATGGTCAGTGGAGGCGGTGTCTGATGCTCCACTGTCTGCTACGGCCGGCTCGGTTTTAATGTGAGGAGCTGGAACTGTTGCTGAGGAGTGTTTATCTATATCTGCAACAGTCTGGATCTGATAGAGACAAAGCGGCTGCAGTGACTCCTGCTCAAACTCACTTTTATCATAAGGGGCGATGGTGAGAGGAAACATCTTAACACCACCTGCCTCCTTTAGATCTTCTTCTATCTTTCTGTAAGGTGTTGCAGAACTGTGCTGAGTTTCTGGATGAGCGTTGAGCTCAGAAGTTTTAGTGAAACACTGCTGGGTTTTGTGCTCTGTGTGTTTCTGACTGTGAATAATCAGACTGTCTCTCTGGTCAAAACTTTGGTCACAGTCTTCAGAGCTTTTGTGAACCCTGGTGTGTATGATAAAGTCAGACTTGTGGTAAAAGTAGCGCTCACAGAACTGACACTGGTAAGAAAGAGAAGTGTCCTCCGGGTGTCGTTTCACGTGTCGCACCATCGTCTTTTTGGAGGAGAACACGCTCAAGCAGATGGGACATTTAAACGGCTTATTGGCTTTCAGGATTTTTAAAGGCAGCTCACACTCTTGTTTAACATCTTCATCGTCTTTATCGTCATAGCCATCGTCGTCAACGTCGATCAGTATCTCGTGGTCGCTGTCAGGAGAGTGTGGGTGAGCGTGGTTGGTGTTGGAGGACTCTTCTGTCGGCTCTGTCGTGGAGTTTCCTGCTTCCTCCCAGCACACGTTCACGTCGACGCTGTCGGGAGGCGACTGCTGATCGCGTGGCGACTTCACATCTGTGTCCGACATCTGTAGAGAGTCTGAGGCAAAGAAAGAGACTTAATTTTACTGATGCTGATGAGTTTTTAGGATTCAGTCAACTCAAAGGCAATATATACTGGAGGAATGCCAGATGCATCATAACACCTACACACTTATTTTCTATGTGAGTCCACAGACTGAAGGCATCACTGCAGGTGTATCAACACAGCAGGAAAATAGCTTTAAATAAATAACTACATTTAAGGCTTGAAAGAGGTTAAACTCTCTCATATTTCACAAAAATACAAAGATTAAAGAAAATGAATTCACATTTTTTCTCTGGATTTTTCCTCAGATTTCTGTTGTGATCCTTATAAAGCAGTTCATACTACATCAGCTACAATAAAAACATGCTGTAATAAAATTGTGACATTGATGCTTTTACTTGGTGGAGTCAACTATGAGCTGTATTCTATAGACAGCATCCATCTGTAACTCCTCCACCTCACTGCCTTGTTTTACTTCTTCTTCTTCTTCTTATTATTATTATTATTATTATTATGTGTTAGTGACAGGACTGGTTGTATTGTGTATCAGTTTACACTTACTCACTACTAGTGTTCTCCATGGCACAATTATATTGCAGTACTTTTTCTTATAAATAAACCCATCACAACATGTTATTCATTATTTCTTCTTTAATAATAACGCCTATTAAAAAAGGATGACATCTTCCTATATTCTCCCCTCCTGACCTATACATAATATTTATGAATTGATCTTTGTGACTTATGTAGATTGTTTCTATATTTTTGAAGGTTTTCACGTTCTACTGTTTATTTATTACTGACTGTCTCAGATGATTATTGAGCTGATAAATGTGATTTTAATATTTTCAATACATTTTCTGCTTACTATACTCATGTATATTTGAGTCCAACTGAGGAAGAGGAAGGTGCAGCCTGTTATCAATAAACTCTGCCTTTTGGATTTCAGATGTATATTTCCATTATTCAGCATAAGCCTGAAGAAGACAGTGTGCAGGTGTTCTCTTTTTCCTTTTTAATACCTCAGGCGAAAATGTTGTGATGGGTTTATTTTTAAGAAAAGCACTGCAATATAAGCGTTCCTTGGAGGGCACTAGTAGTGAAGAAACAACTCAGGAGCAACTCAGCAAGACATTTTTTGATGAGCAAAAGCCTAAAGTGAAATGCAGTGTTAAGTACCACAGAAAACGGGCAGTTGTGTGTTTCTTCTGTTTTTCTGAGCAGACTTGTGTTGATCTGACCTTCACTGTGTGACTTGGCAGCGTCCAGCAGTCTGCGGTGGCTGTCCACCACCCACTTGGAGCAGGACATCTCCTCCTCGTACTCTACGATCGTCCTCTCCACGATCTTGAGGATCTCCTCAGCGGCGGCCGACAAACACTCGCCGACGAGCGCTCTCAGCAGCTCCATCTTGGCCGTCTTCACCATGGCGATGTGGTCTCCACGGCACCAGCGGTGGGATGCAGACATGAGCGAGCTGGTCACTGCTGACGACTGCACGGCTCCACCCCGGCTCTCCGTGTGCTCAGATCCCACCTGACTGCAGCCATGACTGCAAATACAGCACAGTGATGTTATGGTTTATTAAAGTGAGGAATAAAAGTGTACATATAAATGAATGTTTAAAGCTTCCACAGGTGCTTTTGATTTAGTATCAGTTTCTCAATTTTTTGCTGGCTCTCTTTATCTTCTGAGCTGATACATTGAACATGTTGGGCCATGTAATTCAGACAAAAATTATCCTATTTGAAAACATACATTTTGGTGAACACCCTGCATTTCCCTTCTATGTATACTGAGTGTGTATTATGGAAGTGAAAATAAAACTGATTCTGATTAACCTCAACCTACCCACATTCAAAAAAACTACTCAAAGGAAAAGGTTCAAAATCTTCTTGTTTCAATTAAAACAAGTTTAGTTTAGTTCAGTTAACTTAATTTGTACAGAGGTTAGGATAAAATATGACATAGTAAAAAAAGTTTCATAATGCAGAAGAAAACCTATAGTTCTTATTAAAAACATACCAATGCATAAAAACACAACAGCAAATAGACAAAAAAACAAGTGGAAAAAACAACAGTGAACAAGGTTATCCTCTCTGTAATCATTCCTCCTGTTCATACTGACTATTAAAAGATCTCCATCTAATGTGCTTTCAATGGAAGTGATGGATGACTAAATCCACAGTGTGTCCACACAGTCATTTCAAAGTAGATGATCAGCTTCTATTGAGCTTCATCAGTGTGAGTTAGTCATATCAAGTGATATCTGACACATTTACAGTCTTTTTAGCATCAAATTCCCTCTTAGTGTTTCCCTGTTGAGCTGTGGTGGAAGAATAGTAACAAAAAGACTTTGGCACTAAAAACAGTAACGTTGAAACATAGAAGATGAAGATTTGACTCATGTGGACGAAGCTTCATATTAGCTTCAGATCAACTTTTAAATACATGTTTACACAGAAGGAGGACTGTGGATTTAGTCCTCCATCACTTCCATTGTAAGAGCATTATGAAGGAATCTTCTAATGGTCAGTATGAACAGGAGGAATTAATACAGCAAGAAATATAGGTTTCAGAGTTCATTTGGGCTCCTGACTGTTGATCCTGACGGACTTGAAATGTTTTATTGAACTTTTAGTGTGTTTTATATAAAGATTTGATTGTGTGTCTTTGTGTAGCTACCTTGAAAAGTGCTGGTATGACTCCAGCATGAATGTGTAATACTAATGAACAAGAGGCACAAACGGCTAAGCTACTGCTTGTTGTTAATGTAATTAGCTGTTGTATATCTGCTTTAACAGCAGTATATTCATCATGTAACGTTTCTTTCAGTACAATAATTTAGAGAAGTTTTAGGTTATCTGCCGTTCTCTTCATCTTTTTAGGTCTTCCCCCAAATAGCTAACATATGCTAAATAAACAGTTAGCATCAAGTAGTTTGTGTCAAGCAGAATAACAAGTGAATGTGACGCTTACCCTGCTGACAGGCACTGTTGAGTTAGCAGAGTTAGCAGTTAGCTGTTAGCTGGCTGAGGTGCCACTTCATACAAACAAGAGCTGCTACTAACAAGCTGCTGACTGAAGACACACACTGTTACATAGGTCTGCTATATTTACTTTATTCAAACACACACACAGGGCTTATAAAGTATTAAAAGCTACACGTCTAACCAGCTTCATGTTACACAGGGCAGGGGTCACAATGCTAAAAACAGAGCTAACGCTAGTAACAGAGGAGCCAGCTTCTTCTTTTCGTCGGTTGTCGTGTACTGTTTCAATGACATCATCGCATTACCGCCACCTACTGTTCAACTCCTGCGCCTGCGTCCTCAACAACAGTTAATGCTATATTTAAATTATTAATAAATGCCAGAAAAAATCATAACACACTAAGAAGAGTTTCAGATTAGAATAAGTAACCGAGTAGATTTTGTTCCTTTCTGGTGGCAGTGTTGGAAACTAACAAATTCTCCCCAAATGAACCCTGAACTCCTCCCAGCACACACACACACACACACACACACACACACACACACACACACACACACTGCAATATGCTACTACTGCTGCACCTTAATATTTACATCCATATATTATATACCAAATTTTACAGCTTTGAAAGTTGCCATCTGTGTTTGACTGCAGTTATTATGTTCAGTGTTGATTGATTGTCACTGTGCCTCTCTCTTTATTTCTCATTCTCCCCCTCTGCTCCGTTCCTCTCTCTCTCTCTCTCTCAACCCCAACTAGTCAAGGCAGATGGACACCCACCAAGAGCCCAGTTCTGCCTGAGGTTTCTTCCTGTTAAAGGGGAGTTTTTCCTTGCTGCTGTCGCCAAGTGCCTGCTCATGTGGGAAAGTTGGGTCTATTTAAATTAAAGAGTAGAGTCTTGACCTGCTCTACGAAAAGTTCGGTGAGATTACCTTTGTTGTGATTTGGCACTATATAAAGATGAATTGATTGTGTTGCTGTGCAGGGGACAATAAAACCTGAAAACAATGTTTCTAAATGATCAGTAAATTAATTAGGATTAATTTCCAAATAATAAAATACAAATATGTGCCCACCCTGATAGCAGCTGACTGATGTCCTTTGAAGCCATTTTCATCTCCCTAAGGCACTCTAGAGAAGTGCTGTTCTCCTTCTGGGCACTCCACCAGCAAATTCTCACTCTCCTTCAGGCAAGGTTCAGCTTTATCTAAAATAGATCAAAATGAGGGGATGATTATTATACAATTGATAAAGTTTGATCAAACCACATGCAACTGTTCTTAATGAAAATGAGCTGAGTTTGAGCAATTAAGTCATTAATTCGACGACAGTGTATTTTTTTGCAATTTTAAAAAACATTACTTAAAAATTCTGATCTGTCCCCATCAATGTAGAAATTCGCGTGGTGTCAATAGCTGTGGCGAAAGATTTGTATTTCTTTGTGAAATGCTTGGCAGCTTCTGCCACAGGAGTCAGTGCAGCAATCTAATGGGAAATGATTCCATTAGTAGGATTAGAGCCATGTCCTCATACATTTGTACACACAAGCCCACAGTACATATACATATATTTTTTTTTTTTTTTTTTTTTATTTAAATAAATATTAAACCAGCTACTGGCCAGGTGTTTTGAACAGACATTATTATCAATCAGCCAAGATGCAAACCAGCAAGCTTCAATAGAATACGTGTTTCCAAAGGTATGAGAAGTGTCATCAGCAATAAATCTCTCAGTGATGATGATGCGCCACCATACAGATACACAAATCCAATAAATATTACTAAGAAACATGATTTTTAGCTATAATGCATTTCCATGCTGTGTTCAATGTTCAGCTAACCTGTGTGGCAAGGAGAAGACCCTGAAGAAAAATAATGTTTTGTTTCCCCTAAAAATTTAAACATGTCTCTTAATTATGCAACAAGCTCAAATAACTGCTGTGTTATTTAAAACTGCACACACACAAAAAAAAAGAGAACATTTTCTTACCTGTAAATCCAGCAACTCATTCACATTCCTGTCCTTCTCCATGAGGAGGTACTGGCGCTTCTTCTCATAGACCTCATTATGTAGCACTTCTTCTTCCTCCATCACCTGCTGTATCCTTGCCTCCGCATCGGCCTTGAGCTTTGCGGTATTGCTCTCCATCTTAAGTGAAACATCCAAGGGATAAGACCAGATCATTTAAAGACATTAGAATAGGATATGTTTAATCGGCCACAAAACACAGTTGACTTAGCAAAGTCAAAAGTCAATTTTAGCGTCACTGTGAGAAGTCTGTTCTATGTTCAGTTCATCTTGCTGAGTAGCTGTGGGCTCTTGTACACCAGATGGCGCCATTCACCTTCCACAGTTTTTATCTTATGCAGCATGTTTCACACCTGACCTCAATCATCTGAGATTACTGTGCCTTCCACAGAACCAGTTCGCTGAAGAACCCACAGGTGATTTAAGTACATCCCAATTAAGTTAATTAATTCCTTTTCCAGCTCAAAGGTTAATCATGTGTTCAAGGATGTCCAGTAGCGGTAATTCAAAATAAAAGCTGTAAATGCAGTCAGTGTGGTCCATGTGCCTGTGAACATTAAACTACTGTGCAAACAGGAGTAATAAGAGTGATTTGTGAGGTGGGGAACAGTGGGCCGCTGTGGCTGGCCAGCCTGCCCGTTCCTGTTGTTGTCGGGTGGGAGTTTCCAGCTATACAGCTCAGGGGAAGCACCACAGGATGTCCTTTTCCTCATTCCTCAAGGATAGAATGACTGTATGTGCGGGTGTGTTTCTGTTAAATAACAGAATGGGTAACATGTTTCCAATGTGTTACTATTAATCTCTGATTTCAGTCATTTGCTCTTGTCAATGATGCATCAAATTGGCCTCCATACAGAATTTGTGAATGTATCCTAAACTGATAGTTCACACATGGTGGTGTTTATAATAGCAGTATTCTAGTAGTGGTATCCTTGGTTTTATAGACTTATTGTCTTCCATGGTTTTAATGCTACAAAGCTCCACCATGACCAGGTAAAATGTCTGCTGGAACAATTCTGGCACTTATCTGGAACATGGAACAACTTTGAATCAACTTTGCCTAAACCCAATACCAAACTATTGTCTTTAAAAAATATATAGTATTCATGTTTACAATTTGTGTCATACTGAATAAACTATAACAATATGACCCAAATTATTCTTCAAGATACATTTTTTGATTGAGTTTTGAACCAGTTAAAACCAATTTCTTTTTTATGGCCGCTTAGAACAAGCTATCATGTTTTACATTATCACTTTATGACGTTGTTGTGGCTAATGTTAGCAAACACTTTAGTTAGCTAACATTGCGATTGTAAACTTTTGGCGGACACAGAGCAACATTAGCATTTGTTTGTTTTGTCGTGTTTCAACCTTGTACAGTCTCTGGTTTACTTCTGTTTTATTCGCCACTAACTAACTTATAAATATCTGCTAGTTAGCTAATAAATGCTCCACTGTGTTCACCAGCTAGTCGCTACCGGCTAACTGTTAATTGCTAAAAGCTATTTTGTGGTGGACAGGTAATGCAGAGTGGCTTTAAAGTAATTTGAATTGCCTTATTGTTGAAATGTGTTATACAAATAAATTTGTCTTGTGTTGCCTCGCCTTACTTGTGCTCTTTTGCCCAAAACGTTAAAGTTGCAAACAGTAAAACCAAAGCGGTGAGCTAAAAGACGCTAAAAAGCTCCATAGAGCTGCTGAGTTGGTGTTTCTGTTGGTTCCTAATTGCCAGCAACATCTTCGTCATTTAACCCATTGCTAAGATTAAATATTGACTAGTGCAGCTAATTTTGACTGTTCTGTTATGTAATATTCACAGTATTGTTCCCTCACGTTACCTCGTCAGGGTGGTTTAAATATTTTAAACAGCACTTTACTTTGAAAGAATGTAACTGTTAAACCTCTTTCTTTACTTTGCAGTAGGGACTCAGCTGATTGTCAGTGTCCCTGCACCATTGACAGTTTACCAACACTGGTCATCAATGGATGTCTATGAAGCTCATAGTGAAGCACTATGAAGGAATGAGTGCGACAGCTGCTGGGGGAATCCTACTACACTATCAGGTCACATGGTACACATACATACACACACACACACACACACACACACACACACACACACACACACACACTATATCCTTCTGATCCTCCCCCCCTCCTCCCCTTTACTAATGCTGTGTACAGTGAGGGAGAGAAAGAGCGGGAGGAGGGGGAGCAGCTGAGGGTGAGAGAGAGAGAGAGAGAGAGAGAGAGAGAGAGAGAGAGAGAGAGAGAGAGAGAGAGAGAGAGAGAGAGAGAGCAAGTGAGAGGAGGAGGAAAAGCAGTGAGGCGGTGTGAGCCCAGATTACAACCAACCACACGCTGAAGCAGTGAAGACAGGAGCGTGGAGGGCAGAAATAAAAAGGGATACAAGCTTTCCCTGACTTATTCTCTCCTGTGTCAGTTGAGAAAAAAAAATACACACAGGTTGTGGTCAGAGAGGAGAGGAGGGTGAGAAGAAAGAAAAGGAGGAATAGGAGTACTATAAGAGCAAGCGTTTCAGAGGACGGTGCTGTCACAGAGGAGGAGGAGAAGGTGATGTGTGTGTGAGCGTGCGGGTTTGGCGACACATCAGAAATACAGCAATTGAGGTGTGTGTGTGTGTGTGTGAAGTGAACCCCCACCCCTTCCCCACCTCCCTACACCCGCTCACCATCAAAACCATCAACATCACAGAGAACACAAGACTGAGGTTTTTACAAGCCATGCTACGGACCAGGAGCCAGACCAAGTCCTGCTGAACACCATGTCCCAGGTGAGGAGATGCACACACACGCACGAACGCACACACCTATCCAAAGCACGCATGTGGCTGCATAGTAATTGAAGACTGTGTAAAGGGGACTATTTGAGATGCATCAGCACACACACTAACACACTCAGAGTTCTGCTGGAAGTTTACATCAGCTGGAACACGCCTCTTTGTCTCCTGCTGTCTTTCACTGTATTTAAAGCTGTGTATTATTTCACAGGTATTGCACTGTATTGATGTGTTTTTAATGCAGGAGTGAACTCTGAGGAAGAGTCAGTCACTATGTTAACATACATTTGACGTATTAGGAATTTGAAGAAGCTACAACTCAGTGAGAGCAACAAGAGAGGAAGCCAAAACTACTAGGTCAGCTAATGGTGAGGAGGTCAAACTTGAGGATTGTAGTTGGCTTAATGTCTGTAGAACTATACCATGATCACATTTGAGTGACTTTGCACTCTGGCAATCCCTGATAGAAGATACACATTTGAATTTCTAACAGTTAAAAGTGCGTCAATACTCAGAAATGATGTAATAATTGTTGCATGGATGACCAACTGAGGAAAGCAGGCTGGTGCCCCTAGAGTCCCAGAACCCTCAGGGGGGCCCTGATGGCCCCAGGCTGTCTGTGTAATGTTGACTTTGTGGTAATTTGAGTAATGAAAAATTTGCTTTGACAGTATGCACCAATAAAGCTCAACAGGAAATTAAACAATAAAAGCATTAAAGTTGAACTGAAACTAGAAATCTTACTTTTAATATAAATATATATATATATATAATATTTATGGACATCTCTGCGGAAACAGTGTGGGTGTTTGTCATGGTGTCTGTTGACCTGACATGAGGCTGGTGTTGCTATGAGATGTGCTTCCACCTTCTGATGTGCCCTACTGACCGGTGGATGTCATGCTGTATATAATACAAATGTTGATTCACGAGGTCGAGCGTGTGCATTTTAATCGTCTGAGCCTTTAAAATATTTATCATTTAGGAGTTTTAAGTGTGTATTTAGTCAGAATACATGTTAATTTAACACCTGTAGTCCTCATCCTGCAGTCTAGAAAGCAGGGGGTCAAGTCCCATGACTTCAGTGCTTCTGTATGTTACGATAATCATGTAGTATCCCAGATTATCACAGAGTAAAGTGCAGCCTTGTGGACTAACATGAGGAGTAGTGAAATCCCAGATGAAACCTAACAATATGTAACACCATAGCGCCCCCTATGTGGTGCCAGTTATGCAGCTGGAATTGCTATAATTTGACCATTTAAGTGCCCGCCCACAAATATAATGCACCAATCAGAATGACAGCTGCTATAAAAACTTCCTACCTCATGATCACTAATTCAGTCATTTATGTCAAAAAGCATAGACATCAGAACTAACACTACACATGTACAGTATATTGATTGCTTAGCAAAGATTCATTCTAGTTTCAATTGGACAGCAAAGTGGCTTCTACATTTGTATCTACTGTAGTCTTGAGGTCTTGTTGAGGGGTCCAGTGTCAAAGTAATATTTTAATACCTTTAATATTTCAGTAGATAGTAAATTGCCTCCCACATGTTTTAAGATTTATAAAATACTAAATTTGTGTCTGATATGGTTTTTCACTAAAATACATACCTTCTATTTCTTCTCACTCATAAAAACTTTGACCTATTTTTTACATTTGAGAGCTGTAAGAACACCCTATACATATTTCTTTTAGCTGGACTTTTCCTAATGTGAACCACAGTATACAAAAATGGAAATAAAATGCATCATTTTATTTCACATTTTTATATATGCAAATGTACAAGTTTTACCTATTTAAAAAAATCAATAATCAGCATTCAGACATGTTGTATTCATCATATTCTATAAAATGTTCTGGACCATAAAATAGTGATTGTAAATGTCTTTTTTTTTCTCCATAAGATGAATCAAACATGTATTAATGACTGAGAATGAATGTAAATGAGTGTAGAGATTATTATGAGTCTATTATGACTCAAACATCCAAGTGTAGTAACAATAAACAAAACACATTTTAAGCTGAGGCGAACTTTACATAAATTTGTGTTTTATTAAAATGATTACAAACCAACAGACGCACAGAAAAACCTGATTGGTTTTCTGGGGCTCTGGGCAGAATTTGGCTGGAGGAAGTGCCTGTGTGTTGTTGGTGGGGTGGGGTGGGGGGTTGTTGGACACTTACTGCATTGTTGGGTCCAACTTTCTTTGGAAAGCAGCACTCCTCCCCTGCAGCGTACTGACACTTTGTGTTGCACTGTACAGTTTTGTAGAGAGGATCCTCTAACAGCGAGCATACCCGACAGTTCAATGGGGCCTGTCAGTGGAATCTATTGTGTCTCACATGAGGTTTTGAGCATTTTTACCCAAAACATTATGCTAAACTACACTCAGTTTTTGGGGGAAACTTTAAGGAAAGAGGTACACTTCTTAGTAGGATAGATTAACATTTATCTGAAGGAAGGTGAAGCACAATTTTGGGACTTTTGGGTCGAGGACATGCAGTGCAACAAAATACAGTGAAATGAAGACGGGGTGGTATTTTGGGCTTGTCTCTATGAGGGAGAGGACATCTCTCTGAGAGAAAGGAAGGTTGTGTATTTTTAGCCAATCAGCTCAAATGATGCAGTGTATTCTGTCTTCTGTGTTATGCATGTGTATATGAGGAGACCTTTAGAAAGAGTGTATCTTTGTGTCTTTATTCATATACAGTGACTGAGACAGTAAGAAAGATAGAGCATGGGAGGTCTTAATGATGTGTGGATATAGAGGACAGTGTATCCTCTTAAAAAAAAAAAATAGAGCGCACATTGAGTGTGGAACAAGTCATTCTGTCTGCCAGCATAATGGAGAAACTATGTAGTGAGTCTGAGTGTGAAAGGTGCGTTGTGTTTCTGGAGATTGTTTGTGTGTGTGTGTGTGTGTGTGTGTGTGTGTGTGTGTGTGTGTGTGTGTGTGTGTGTGTGTGTGTGTGAACGTCAGGATATCCTGCTCTTGCTGTTGTGGACAGACACACACATTTTACTGGAACAAATAGTGAGGAGACAAGTTCACACTGATGAACTTTCCAACAATCTCTCAAACAATCATGGAAACATCTGATACACCAGAACAATATCAGATTTGTTTTATAAATCAGATGAGGTCTAGTCACTGATATGATTCACATAATGCACTTTTTGTTTCATGAAGCATTTTTTACTGGAAATAATTATCACTGCAATGGGATGTAATGAAGCCTGTTTTTATCAATCTAAAAACATCAATATCAGCCCTCAAAAAAACCCATATGTGTGAACTATGGCACAGCTGAAAAGTGCCTGCATGGTTGAAAAACCCTCCCTAGATAAAGGTTTAAAAATACATATCCTGTATTCAACGTGAAACAACGGAAAAGGGCTTTGTGAGGGTCCAGTCAACATACATGAGCTTTACTCTGTGACTCACTCAAGTGACTCAGACGGAGCTGAAATGTCCAGCACTACTGCTCATGCTGTCTGAAGCCCGCGGGTCTCTGCTGGGACTTCTCCACATCTCTTTTATATCTTCTCTCAATTACACTGCTCTGCCTGCTTGTGCTCTAATGGGCAGAATGTGCATACATGTGGATTTCACTCAGTACATTGCCACTCACAAAGGCTCTGGGCTCTGGGCTGGCAATGGGATGGGCGCAACGACAAAGGAAACAAAGACGATAAGAGGGAAGCTGGATAGAGCAGCAGTTTTTGTACTTCTATTATTTGCAACCATGAAGAATTTCTAGAAGATTTGTTAGAAAAATGAGGGTGATGATAAAGATAGTGATACATTCAATTTTCTGTTCCCATTAAATTTGTTGGCCAACATGGGACTATAAAATATAATCTGGATGTTACTACTACTAACAGATACTGCTATCATTACTACTGAAGTGTCAAATAAAGAATCAAATTTGATCAAAATGATATCATAAATAAAACAGACAGGTTAAAGGCTTCCTATCCAAATGAAAACAGGTGAAGAACCTATTTAAATCTACTATTAACTTGTACGTATCTGTATCTGGATAAGGAAAAACACATCTGCCCAACATGCTAAAAGGTCACCTGCTATCTGAAGCTGCTGGTCAGAAAGCTACAGATGACATGGGAGACTCTAATAGAGCCACTGTGACATTCAAGACGAGGGTCACATGAACAACAGGGTTAGCAGGGTTAGCACTAGAGCTAGCAAGCTTCTTCATTAGCTCTGGTTAGCTTCCTAAAGTACAGCTACGTTAACCTAGCTATCTAGACTGATAAAAACTAGCCTACATTACAACTGAGCTCACTCCTCCTTACACGCATATATAGATAATAGCTCAGGGAAACAGTCACTAATTAGTAGGGGTGGGGGGAAAAAATCGATACAGCATAGTATCGCGATATTTTGCATGACAATATTGTATCGATACACGGACGCCAAGTATCGATCTTTTATCATAGGAATTGCAAAGTTTTTTTTTTCATTTGGGGACATAATTTGCAGGTGAAAAAAGGTAATGTATTGCAATATATCACAGCATATCGCAATATATTTAAAATCGCAATAATATTGTATTGTGATATAAGTATCGTGATAATATCGTATCATGGAACCTCTGGTGATTCCCACCCCTACTAATTAGACTTTGAGTTAAGACATTTTATCAAGCTACTGTTTCCAAGTCTTTATGTGACTGTTTTCTGATCTACTACCGCTAAGGTAAGGTTTGGTTAAGTAGAGGCTCAAAAAGTACTTTGTTATTTGTACAGCAACAAGAAATCTTTCATAGGAACACTTAAACTTCTGTTTTTTTAAGTGTTGGAACAAATGATTGATGCTGATGCTTTTCTGGTAAGGAAAGCCTCACAATCAATCAAACAAACTGCAATGTAGCCATTTAATCTGACTAGCAGTTCTGGAGAGGATTAAGGTTTGCCATGTATTGTTTGGAGTTTGTGTTTATACTTCAACACATGTCATTTAAAGATGCTTTTATAAGATCTCGGAACACTCTTATGTAATATACAATACATCACACAGTTATGCCCTTGAATGTTTGTTATTGAGTTTGTTATTGAGTTCAAACCATATAAGCGCAAACACACTCCAAGAGCATTATGAAGTGAAACACAAAAGCATTGCGGGGCTATTCTTACATCCGGGCTCGTAATCGACATCCCAGCACCGGACCTGACTGTTATCAGCACTCAGCAGAGGAGAGGGAGAGGGAGAGGGGAGGAGGAGAGAGAAACAGACGAGGGAGGAGGATGAGGAGAGTACAAAGGAGAGAGACGAGCCTCGGGTCGGAGCGACGCATTATAATGACAATTAACCATTACTCCACGCTTCTCCAATGTTTGCATGTCACAGACTGATCTGTGTGATCACATTTAGTAAAGGGGGGTAGATGAGAAGATTTCAGCTGCTGTAGATTGAGTCTTTGTGTAGCTGTCTAACTGTATGACAGGATGTAACAGTGGAGAGTGAAATGTATGATTGCCAGTTATTCTCATGCATTATTTTATTCAGATAACTACCATTGAATTTAAATGTAGTGAAACTAAATGATTCATATTTTACCCACATACTGCAACCACTCAATTACTGTTATTGAGCAGCTTTTTATGTACTTGAAGTCTACTTTATATTTTTATCAATACGGAAGGACCGCAGTATTGACCATTCCATCATTTCACAACATTCCACAAACTGAAATATCTCAACAAATACTGGATGAATCAATGTGAACTTAGATACAATCATATTTTCTAATGATTTTGTTGGAGCCTCCAAATTTTCCTCTAACACCACCATAAGGTTAACATTTTTCGGTAGGCCTATAACCTCCTTCCATCAGAATAATGATTTTTGGTGACTTTGTATTTTGCACCATCATCAGGTCAAATGTTTAACCTGATCAGTACTTAAAAAATGAGCGATACGCCTCAACTCTACTTTTTAAAGGAGTGGTCTTCAACTCTGCTCCTGCAGCGCTGCTGCCCTGCATGTTTGATTTATCTTCCTGCTCCAACACACCTGATTCTAAGTATTATATTGTTATGAAGTCCTTGACAAGCTTCAGCTGCTTGATAACAAGCTAATAATATATTGTGTATAATGTATTTTATTGGCAACACAGACACTTGGCAGATGGCGCTTGTACTCATTGTTGCAAAGGTTGAGCCAGGTTCAACTTTATAGTCAGACAATCCTGGATTTTTTTCCACAGCCATGTTTTTTCAGGAGGGCTGATTTCACACTGAACATAAAATGTGTCTCTTTGAAATCACTCAGTTCTTTTTAGGCATCTTTATGTTTGTGAAAGCATGGTTTACATTTGAAACTGCACAAAGTAGCCAGTATATCTACACATTTTTCTCACAGCAAGTTATTTTGAACTTGGGTCAGTTTGTCTAACTTGAATTGATTTAATAATAAAATCACAGGGCTTTCTGCTATTTACCATATTCACTTCACTGTAAATCTCGTACCTTTAGTAGTTTTTCTCTGGGCTTCAGTCTGTCCAACAGTCGTGTCAGTTTTAGCCAGAAACCTGTCCTTCCTTCCTGAAATCCCCTCATTGAAGTTTCTTAGATCTAGTAAGATTGTTTCTGTCTCCAGTCTCAGTCATTCATTTGCGGCTGAAATGCCATACATAACAAGAGTCACAGCGGTAACTACTGTTCACTTTCATTTTTAATAATAGCACACATGGCTCAGCTGTATAAAGCTCGGCTGCTTTGAATTTCATTGCTGCATGATTGCGGTTCCTTCTTTCTAATTACAAGTGCCTGTTTTGACCTCTGTCTTTTTGAGTATGGAAGAAGTCTCAGCTGGAACTCATTTTAACTGTTTTTTAATAGACCTTTCACATCAGAGCGCAAAAAGAGTGGCAAATTCCTGAATTGTGCAGCAGATAAACAAATGTATAAGTTTAACGCTATTTTAACACTATGCAGCTCCTATCTATATATAGGAACTGCAAAACCCACCTAATAGAATTTCAAGATATTTCATTTCAGTGCAACTTGGCTATCAACAGCCTAAATCCAAAAATATCAGCATCAGTGAAGCCTGAGAATAGAACTGTAGAAAGAGTGACATCACTCACAGTAAGTTAGAAGTTGGAGGAAGGAGAACAGAAAAAGATCTTTGAGGATTAAGCTTAAAAAATTACATTAAAAAACTGTTTCAGAGGTGCTGCTGCTTTGGTAGCTCATTAGCTGCTCATTAGCATCAGCAATACATATATGTCTCCCTTTGTGTGTGTGTGTGTGTGTGTGTGTGTGTGTGTGTGTGTGTGTGTGTGTGTGTGTGTGTGTGTGTGTGTGTGTCACTTGCTGTCACAAATGAAATGGGAATTATGTAATGTATGTAACTACAGTTATGTGCACTATCCTCTTCAAGAGTCACTAATAGCCGAAGACAGAATAGCCACACACACACACACACACACACACTGAGAGAGTCCGTGTTTTAGCAGCTGCTTTTCATTGTTTGTATTCATGCATTTAGACACACTGAACCAAACAATATGGTGAAATTTGCGCTGCTGATTTAATGAGCGAGGAATGTGGCGATGAAATGAAAACGATCCCTGAAACTCGCCTGCTATTGTCTCAAATACAGCCACCATGTATTTTAATCTGCCTCTCCTCGCTCTTTGGATTTCCTCCAAAACATCAATTTTTTTCATTTTTAGCCAAACACACACACACACACACACACACACACACACACATGCAAGTGTACAAATAAGCACACAGGAATAAACAAATTATTTATTAATTTAGAGGTGTGAGGATTCATATTTCAACATTATAATTCTTGTCATATATTAAATATAGGAGAAAAAAAAGTGTTAAAACTGTCTGCTATGACTGCTAGCTTAAACTGTCTGCTATTACCACTAGCTTAAACCGTATGCTATGACCGCTAGCTTATGGTGGCTAATGGTAGCACAGTTTAAACAGATGTATAAGTATAACTAATATTACTGAGTCATTTTGCTGACTTCATGACTTTTCTGTTGTGTTACTGTATCACTCACTACATTAAAATTGTTACTGATAAGTATTTTAACGGTTTTATCACATAAGTAAAACAGAGAAATGATTTTGTTTCCTGCTTTTAGCCCTCTTTCTGCTAACTCAGTCAGGTTGTTGAAAGATTTTTTTCTGTGTTTTGGAAATGGTGAGATAGCAGGAATATAACCAAATCAACTATGATTGTTTATGATGATGGAAACAAGAGGAATAAGGGGTGAGACTAGAGGGACAAAAGTGAAGGAAATGGAGTTCCATGTAGGCTAACTCTGGAGTTGACAGGTATTAATTTGCTATAGCTAACATCTGGGTAGTGACTGTTTAGCCCTTTAACGGCGAATAAACACAAACTACAAAAACACTGCTGTACACAACTTGGGCACATTAACACCTTATAATGTTCATATGACATACACATGCAACACATTCAGCAGTCACATCACATTAGCACTCATTTAGAGTTGTGTGTCAATGTCTGCTGGAAAGAGCCGAGAGATGCTAAAACACTTAGTTTTGAGTGGAACTTCAGAGTTAGTGATAATTCTCATTACATGTAGTCATGTGATCCATTTTTAATATAAACATATTGATTAGTGCAGCTTTAAAGCTACTGACTCAAGAACATTATCATTTGTTATCCTGTATGTTTCTGCTAAATATTTCTGTCCTTGCTGATTCTCTTTTACATTGAATCATGTTTGTACTGTAGCACCGGCTCATGTGTGACATCATCAGCGCGTTGCAGCCCACGCGTCTGACACCTACATCGGCCAATGGTACCATCTGTGCTGCGACACACACACACAATCGCACAACTCCATGGGGATGGGATGTGTGTGAAGTTGTGTCATGGTGTGTGTGTATTTGAGAAAGTCAGAGAGACAGAGAGAGAGAGAGAGAGAGAGAGAGAGAGAGAGAGAGAGAGAGAGAGAGAGAGAGAGAGAGAGAGAGAGAGAGCGAGAGAGAGAGAGAGAAAGAGAGAGAGAGAGAGAGAGAGAGAGAGAGAGAGAGAGTATGTGTGTGTGTGTGTATGTGTGTGTGTGTGTGTGTGTGTTTGCCTGTTTTCTGCTCCGCTCTAGTTCATTCAGCTTTATCTGTGCTTTAAATAGAACGATGAGAGCCTTATTTCTCTCTGTGTGTGTGTGTGTGTGTGTGTGTGTGTGTGTGTGTGTGTGTGTGTGTGTGTGTGTGTGTGTGTGTGTGTGTGTGTGTGTGTGTGTGTGTGTGTGCATGCACGTTTTTGTTACCTCTTGGGTACCTATTCCGCTATAAATGGGAGCAGTAGTACTCATGGGGACCACAGCCCAGTCCTAATGAGATAAAATGTCATTTCTGAGGTCCTGGTTAGGGTAAGGGGTAAGGTGTGAATTGAGGTTAGGTCAAGGTTATGTTTGGTTAGGCTGTGACTCAAAATCATTACTGAATTGTATTACCACACTAGACAAATAATACACACCTTTTTTATTGAATGTTATGCTTTTATATGAATATTTCCATGGAAAATCAATCTTTAAAAAAAAAATAGATTCCATGTCAGTAGCTGGAAGTCAATGCAAGGTCCTAACAAGGATAGCTGTGCAAACGTGTGTGTTTGCTCCTGACCTGATAATAGGTTTCCTCCAGAGTGCATCTCCCTGAGGGTCCTCCAAAGAGGACATATGACGTGTGTGTGTGTGTGTGTGTCTGTGTGTGTGTGTGTGTGTGTGTGTGTGTGTGTGTGTGTGTGTGTGTGTGTGATCACTCTCATGTGCTCTTTGGTTTTACTCTCTGAAATATAAATGAAGCTTGTTCACCAGTATCCTCTTGGTGTACCATCCTCAATAAAACACATCACTGCACTGAACATTGTTAAGACATTTTTTATCATTCAAGTTCCCGTTATATGTTATCTTCATCTTGGGTTTTAACCATTCGCCGCTGTAGCACTTTGAACTGATCTTCTACAGTTGGACATGGGAAACACTTCAGCTTCCAAAATGCTATTTACAAGTTGATGATAACTCTAATATGATATGAATGTGGCGTTTAAACATCCTCACTAGTAACAGTAAGCGTCAAACAATGTTTAGCATCTAAGCCAGTCAGCTGTCAGAGTGATAAATGGATGGCTGGAGTTTGATATGTGACTAAAACTAATCTGGCACAGATGATTTCATGTTATGAACTGTAATGGAGTTAACGTTTGACTGCAGCAGTTTTTCAGTTCATGAATCTATTTTGAAATTCCTCATATCTCATTTGACATCATGTGGTAAACTAGAATTTTACAATTCATACCAAACTAGGAACTCTGACACTTTCAAAGAATAGTTCAACCCTTTTTTGGGAAATACACTGATTTATTTCCCAGATGTTGCATTCTGGAACTATTTCTCAATAAACCACAGACCATCAGTGACTCTGGGCAGCGGACTGGTACTTGGCGTCACAGTGAGGTTGCCAGATTTGTTAACATAAACT
Organism: Scomber scombrus; assembly: GCF_963691925.1. Lineage (NCBI taxonomy): Eukaryota > Metazoa > Chordata > Actinopteri > Scombriformes > Scombridae > Scomber > Scomber scombrus. Next base: position 2,457,205 of record NC_084990.1, read on the forward strand.
GTTGTTAAGAAATAGTTTCAATTTACAATTCCCCTTAAAACCACAATATTCTGACTCCCAGAAAAAGAATAAATGTATTCCCCAAAACGCTGAACTAATGCTGATCCTCTAAAGGGTGATTTGATTTAAGGAGTGTAGATTAAGTTTAAACTCAATCTCTAAATCTACATTTACCTGTGATCAAATATTCTATTAAACTCAAGCTTTTAATCATATCCCACAGCCAGTCTAAGAAACCTGAAAAATCAAGTACAACATTAAATGTTTTATAACAGATTTGGTTTTATTGTATTAACTATAACTATCAATTGCACAGAAAGAACAGTAAGAATAAAGATAGAAAATATAAATCCTGTTTTGAGTATATACAAGATGTATCTAGAATAAATATATCAAGTGAGAGTAGCAAAGCGGCCATACATTTACATACAAACACTGTGATTATCATTTTAATTAGCGTGGTTTCTTGATCATAGCAGATGGTGCTGTGGCATATGTTCACTGCATTTGTTTCAGTTGACATCTACATTAAAGCAAGCTTATGTAGTTCAAAATTAGACCGCTAACATAACCTCTTTATTCAGTCATTTGTCAAGTTCTATTTGAGCCTACATATTGATAAATGTCTGAACTTGACTGATGAATAAACTTGGATGAAAATATTACTCCAGCTTCCAGCTTCTATTTTGGTTAGATGGTTGGATGCCAATATTCAGATGTGTTTGGAAATGGTCTCCATTGTAATGTAATGGTACAATCAGCCTGCTAATGATACTATCAGACTCTTGCTGCATATCTCTCACAGACTCCTTATAGTTTGTGACTGCTCTACTCAATATTTCATTATTATTCAAATTGGAACGATGACATCACATTCTTTTTTAGGGCTGAGAGCAGGATAATTTATTTTAAAGGAAAGTTCATCTGATGGCACATTAAAGGGCCACTCTGCTGATTTACACATGAAGTTTGGTTTGCTTGTCATGGTTAGAACAACGTGTTTAATGTATTCTGTGGCTCAGGAGGAGATTTGTCTCTTAAGAAGTCTGATGTCATAGTGATGTGACCACAGTAATCTCATCTTGGACCTTTTTTACAAACTCGAGGTCTGACGTTTAAAAGGTGCCACAAGGAATTAAACTTTTGGATATCTCTTCCACTACTGCTTCGATGTTGCCTTTTTTTCTTTTCCTCACAAATCCCCCAACTTCTTAGAAGTGCAATATTGTTCGAGTACTCCTTTAAGACTCTGATCTGTGATGAGGTCAATGGCACTGAATACCCTTTAATCCACAGCTTCTTATTAATGTTGCCCAAACATAGTTGTTGCAGCCAACTTCCTCATGACAGCAATGAAAACAGGTTATTTCAGTTGCCTGGCTCAAAATTATTGCCAGAAAAGTTGATTCTTTTAAGATCTGATACCATTGCTTACCATGATGGGTTGTATGACTGGATTATACTGTAGCTCTCTGGTGCACCTGCCATTAATGTGCATTCAAAGTGACTTGATTCTAATGGAGGGAAAAAATCAGATGTAAATATGGCCAATACATTGAATGGCATATCTGCAAAATAACTTCAGTAGCTAGATCAAATTAAATCAAACATCAATCATATCAATATAAAATCTGGGTGGAAGCAAATATCTTGGATAGCTATTGTTAATACATTTAAAAGGTGGAGGCTGCATGTGTTTAATTAACTGTGACAAGATATATTGGCACCAAGCAGAGCAGCCTGAGACCCGCAGTGTTTCCACATTAGCAGCAGGTTTACTTCAGGTGACTAAGCTGAGCTGGCAGCAACACTCAAAGCAGGAGGCCGAGAAAGTAAATGAATCCTGATAGCGTGCACCATCCTGGCTCCAACCGAGAAGCCTTAAGTGTTTAATTGGTAGTGCAAGTGATGCGTGTGTACCAATGCACCGATTTCTGTGGGGATACATTCAGAGGTGTAAATGCAACACTCTGGATTATTGCTCTCCCGTGCTGTTTTGAATTAAAACGATGCAATCAGTCACTTTGTTTTTGCTCCGCCGTAACATTGAAGTGGTGTATGAGAGAGACTGGATGTGTGACAGGATGCAGCGCAGGCGAGATAAGACTTATGTATGTGTGTGTTTGCTTGCGTGAGTATGCGATGTGAAGGCGTGCCCATGTGAGTGTGAGCTGAGAATGGTGAGTGGTTAGTGGCGAGTGGTGGTGGTGGTGGTGGTGGGGTTTAAATCCGGCAGATTAAGGCTGTTGTGTAATGGTGTATAGGCCCGTGCTTTGTGAGATTGACATGTGCTCTCTGTGGGGATTAAATATATTCTTTCTATGGATGAAATGGAACAGAGGGGACGTCACTGCTCCTCTGACAGGCAGGTGTCTGTGCCCCAGGATCAGGTTTGATCCTTACAGTACTTACACACTTTTTTTTTATCCATTTAATACATTGAAATTAACCAAAAAAGACAGATTGCCCAGAGCCCTACCTTTTAATGTATTCAAGAGCAAAGTTTCATGGCTGGAATTTGCATAATTGCTGTTCACAAAGGTCACGCTTGTTTTCAGAATATTTGAAGTGCATTTTATTACTGCTCAGGTAAATCATTTTGTGGAATTTTTTTTGAGGAATATAACTTTCTTGCAGCATACTGAACATACAAGTAATGTCAGTAATGCAGGAACACAACACTGAATGTACGGTAATGCCGTTTGAAAGGTATGCCGTAACCATGTATCACCAGTAGGGTGTGCTCAGCAAAAATGGACAATTATGCTAACACTCGCTACACAAAGTCAGCTTTACAGATAGTGAAAGATTAGCTGAATTTGTCCCAATACATCACCCCAACCTTCCTCCAGGCAAGAAATGGTAGCATGAAAACAAAAAAGTAACGTTAGCATATATTATTACTGCTGTAGTGGACAAATGTTTGTAACATTTGTAACATTAGTGCTCTGAAATATTGAAAATCCACATGCCTGTGCATCTCACTGATGACACTGCTTGGAAACCCATTTGTTTATAGGCTACTAATAAAAATGAGTATGTCTGCGTCCCTGAATCAACCAATTAGAGAGCAGCCTCAGGTAATCTGCTTGCTGAAAGTTATAAGACCTACATACACAGTCATTTGGCCAGCATCCCTCACAGAGGAAGTATATGTATTCACACCATGGATGTATTATAAGAGCTGATGTACTATACTGCTGCTCAGCCTTGCAGCTAATTTGTCCTAGTGGTCACTCATGGTATTACAGCAAAAAAAAACCTGTCTGGAGCCCCATTTACCCCATAGAGCACCATTATATAAGTGACTTCTGTAAACTGTTGCCAGGAAAGCTCAAACTATGTTGATTATGACTCTTTCTTGACTTGATGGTGATACTATTTTTGATCCAAAGCGATTTAAAAATCTGTGATGTCACCACAATGTAAAGTCTGCGGGCTGAGCAGGAAGTCTAATAGTATATGTGTACATATACCATGTGTATTGGACTGAACATACCAGTATCCAGCTTCTATAATATAATATATAATATATGATTCACACAAAACCAACCAAATAAAACTTTTATTAAATGCTCACATTACTATGAACCACAGAGTGAGAATAAATATGTTTATTCATGATTCATATTCAGTTCAATTAATTCATAATTACTTTGTAATGAATCATTAATTTATGTTGAACATGCCTTTCTTTTATGGATAATTGGAGCAGGGGTGGTGCCTCACATAAACCAGCCATCACTGCTGGCTCATTAATAAACGTGCTGTCTTGATTAATTGTTTAAAGAACACGATCAGAATTTTTTGAGTCTGTATTAAATTTAAAAAAGGTGTCCACATGAACAGTTAAAGAGGTATTCCTCTCTGTAATCATTCCTCCTGTTCATACTGACTATTTAAAGATCTCCTTCAAATGTGCTTTCAATGGAAGTGATGGAGGACAAAATCCACAGTGTGTCCACACAGTCATTTAAAAGTAGATGATCAGCTTCTATTGAGCTTCATCAGTGTGAGTTAGTCATATCCAGTGATATCTGACACATTTACAGTCTTTTTAGCATCAAATTCCCTTTTTGTGTTTCCTTGGACAGTGTTTCCCAAATATGAGTCCATTGTTCAGTGGGCAGTATGCTTACTCACTGCTGTTTTAGAGACAGTTCTTCTTTCTTTCTTCTGATATTGTTTGTCATTTCCCAGCAGTGTCTGATGTAGTGAATGGGACTCTTATTTGGTTCACCCCAATTGCGATTTATAATATTTTGACAAAAAAAACTGTCACAGAGGGTAACTTTGTATAACTTTGGTAAAAGGTGTCATTTGGTTTCCAACCTCACTGAGTACATGAAGTCCAGAGATATAAGGGTGTGCTCCTGCTGTGCTTTGCAGGCGAGTGACACTGATGTGAGGTGATTGTTCTGTAAAGTAGAGCCTGTCTCTGAAGCCACAAAGCTCTAATTCAATCAGCAATTTACATGTGATCTGACCAGGACAGTCCATCCCTGAAGAGAAGTTCAGACACCACTGGACCGTAAATGCAGAAGTCACACAGTATCTGGGTGGAGATGATCACACATTCACATGTAGAGATTGTCTGCACACATGTGAATCTGTGTTATTGTTGCTCTTCAGCTACTGCATGAACATTTTCTCGCATGTTTAAACCTATTTCCACCCTCAGAAGGAGTTTCTCCTGTTTATCAGAAGCTAACAGTCAGCTTGCCCTCTGGTGGCAGGCTTGCGACACTGCATGCTCTATCCATAGCTTCTCTGGTGAGGATTACATGGATTAGATATTTAGGGAAATCTCCCCATGCTGTAAATAGACAGATGGGTGTGCCCCACCCTCCCCCAATATGTGTGTACGCATGCACACGCACACACACACAAACACACACATACACACACACTCACCAGCCTCACTGTTGCCATGCCAGATTTTAACATAACAGAACATTATAGAATAGAGACAGATGTTTGTCTATTGAAGACTTTAATTCCAAAATGAAATATTGACAGATTGAGAGATTAATCATATCCTTTTTTTCCCCCATCACTCATTTTGTTTTTATTTTATTCATAGAAAATAGTGGGTTTTTTTTGGCATAACTCTGAATCTGTTTCACATTTCGAATCCTCAGTCAATCCCAGCATGACTGATGAAAACATTTTTACCAAGAGTGTATTGCTCATTTCAATAGGAATTATATATGTTAACATATTTCAACATATAAACTGTTGTCTGGCTATACATTATTATTATTATTATAGATCTGTAATTGCTCTGGTAATTTGTGTCTTTTGATTATCAAATAAAAATCAGTTATAATGATCCTTCATGTTGGGGTCAGTAGGACTGTTGCCATTCACCGGTCTCTTTATTCAAGTAGTTAGGGTGGCATACAAGGCATAGAATTGTGATATAATAATGTTTAATTACTATGAACAATGAAAATGTTGGGGGATAATCCAATGTCAGTTTGGTGTTTAGAGGAGGTTATAACAGACATAACTTTAACATTGCCATTAAATCAAACCCAGTTGGTTGTTGCTGTATTTTTGTATGTATTTCTAATTACCTTTCAGTATAGTAGTTTTGATTGTTAGTGATGGCGCCTGTCATTTCCACTGTGGATTCATATAGATACACCAGCTGATCTTCTGTTATATTTCTGACCAAATAGTTGCTGTTACCACCAAGTTGCTGTGATCACGAGTGCCTCTAATCAAACAGGACTGAAAATCTCTAAGGATATGTGCGGCCATTTTTTATATTTCTCTTATTTAACAAATCTCATGCACAAAGTCAAAGCAACAATGAATTGTTCTGCTTAAAAGTATTGCATGCATATCCAAATACATATTTTTACTCCTGTGCTGTAGACATCCGTTGTCCAAAATCTATTCAAACCACAATGATTACGGTCACAGTAGTTTGTTTAGATCAGGTTTGCAGTCTCCAGAGAGTAGTTTTGTTTAAGGCAGAGGAAGTGTTTAAGTGAGCATGCATGGGAATGTGGTTCCATCTAGCTTGATGTGCTACGTATCACAACCTCTTGATTTTACTTTACTACACTGCAGATTTCTAAACTTCTACTACCAAATTTAGGGTACATTTCCATTTATTTGATGTGACTGCATTGCAATGGGGGTAATCATTTTGGAATAATGCATGTCACAGAAACCAACCAAATCAGACTCCATTTTATTTGTAAATAATGAATCAACATGACTGTTTTCACACATCCAGTTCTCCATAAGACTCCATGACGACACTAAACGTGGTTGCAGAGAGATTTATGACTGCAAAGCCTCTATAGCAGGAGGTGGGGTGAAGATGGGGGTTAAGTGAGGGGGAAGGGGCTTGGGTAGGTCACAGGGTACATGAGGAGAGCCACTGGGGGATGACGGTAGGGACGGGGATGTTGGGTCTCCACAGACCCCCTGCAGTGGGGATGAAACTCTTTTCAGAACAAGGACAGATTAGTGCCTCCAAAGCACCCACCATATGTACATATAAAATACACACACACACACACACACACACACACACACACACACACACACACACACACACACACACACACACACACACACACACACACACACACACACACACACACACTCACACACATACACACACACACAGGTCACCCTCCTCCTTCTACATCCTGACAATCACCACTTTCGAACACAATGTCTAGATTAAATCCTCGGCAGCCTTGTTGTTATTGGAGCACAGGGGTGTTAGGATAAAGATCTGAGGGCCACTGTGTCCTGCACACTGATTTTTATTTGGACAGCAGTGTAAAAAAATGAGAAATCCTTTGTTCAAAGATGTTTTGGCATCAACCACTGCGGCTAATCTCTTCTGATGGAAGATCAGATACTGTAATTCTACAGCTAACACAACACAGACATTCACAATCCACTGGAATAGAATACAGCTGGTGAGGCCTATCATTGAGCCCATAGCATCTCTGTCTGAGATCTCCAGCATCGAATCAGAGCTGCTATCCACTGAACATAATAAACAATCTTCTCCAGCAACAAATGCAGCTCATCTGACTAGCCGGTCTGGAGGTTCCATGGTACGACATACTGTAGGTCACTTCAGAACTGGCAACCTCAAAGAACTGTTTGTCCCATGCGGCTATAGAAAGCTGAAAGCCTTTCAAAAAACCCACATCAGTCACCCTGACTTATAACTCACTTTGTATCAACGCACCCAGGGCTCTACTTGTATTCTAAAGAGAATGCTTGATAAAAAATTCAACCAAACGACATCCCTAAGCAAGCACGAAACAGCCCCAAAATCCCACCCTTGACGTCATGATGTGAGATGATGTTGGCTGATGGAAATTGGACCAACGCTTACATAACAGAATATAACTCTCCTGCAAGGCTGCGGTCCATGACGTATGATTACATGTCAGAAGTGATGCAAGAGAGCCGGGAAGGAAATTAATTTGGACCACAAAGACTTGACTGACACAAATGTTCTCATTTAATAATTCAATACATTATCATTGATCACCTATCATCAGGACACACTGGATGGTTTGTGCACATAAGCTTAAAATCATTTGATGGGATGATAGCTGCATGTCAAATTTCCCTGAAAGACTCAACTGTGTGTGTGTGTGTGTGTGTGTGTGTGTGTGTTTTCTCTCTCTGAACAGGAAGCAATTTCATTAGGAGTTCCCTGCCTGTCAGGAGCAGAGAGAACAAATGGATGATCAGCTTGGTTGGCTGTGACACATGTGTGTATGTGCGCATGGGAATGACTTAACTCACATTCAGTGTGTGCCTGTGAAAAGCCGGACAAGGCCAGTAGAGGGTGTAGTAAGAGTATGTATCTACATCTCTCTGCTCCTCTTTTTCCCTCCTATGATTCTATGCACTGCTATTACATAATGACTGAGTGTGTGTAAATGTGTGTGTGTGTGTGTGTGCGTGCGTGCGTGCGTGCGTGCGTGCGTGCGTGCGTGCGTGCGTGCGTGCGTGCGTGCGTGCGTGTGCATACATGTTTGTACACGCTCTCTCCTCTGTCCCGAGGGCACTGTCGACCAACATCAGCATTGGGACTGTGTCTCGCTCCAGTGACCATCAATCAGCGTGCACTCTCTCTCTCTCTCTCTCTCACACACACACACACACACACACACACACACACCCTCAGGCATGACAATTCTCCCACTGAATTCCATAACACAGGACACACAGTTATACCGACTGACTGACAAAATATAATAGAATGTAGAATTTTTGAAACAACTGATTTAGATCAGATGGATCTCATTGGATAAACAGTGTGTGTGTGTGTGTGTAATATGTACAACAGAGAACAGTCACACACCAGGTTGACTGAGAAGCACACTAATGGAACCTTACATAAAGCAGGTTTCAACTTCTTGCTTGGACCCTTCTCAGATACATAACTTACAACTGGACACAACCGCAGGCCTTTGCCAGCATGATGTTTATTTCACTCATTTGAAATTCCAAATCCATTGCCCAAAGAGACATTTTTAATAAATATATCTGCAAAGTTGCAAAATGTTCATATTAAACATATCTGCTCATTAACTCACCTTTTTGCTTTCTTGCAGAGACTGAGATGAGAAGATTGACACCACTGATCTTCTCACTGTATTCTCAGCAAGGGAGCAAATTAGTGCATTTCCCAAAATGTCGACCTATGTCTTTAAGGTATCAGCAATCCAACAACACTCGTGGTGTTAAAAAAAACTCTATTGTAAAACCAAAATGATTCAGTTTGTATTAAATATAACCATTACATATGTGTAAAATATTAAATAGTAAATACTTTTGAGATCAAACATTACATGCGTTAAAAGGGTACACCTTCATTTTTTGGACTGCAGAAAAAAGCTGGGTTATTATGCTGTTCTGTTAGCACTATTTAAGTATCTGTCTCTTTTTTCATGTGTTTTCATATGTTTAAAAATGAATTTGTACACACAGTCACCCAGGCTGATTAGACTCTGCTCAGGTTGAAATTAGTTGGAGCTCTTTTGAAAATGACTGAATGTGATGTCACCAAACTCTATGGACTAATAAGAAGGAGAAGAGTTTCATTTGCTGCAACAGTGACAGAGACGTCAACCACACAATCACACACTCACTCACTCACTCACTGTACACACCCACACAGTCCTGAGACAGATCTAATCTACTGTAATCATCATAAGTGAAAACACCTGTGTGGGTGGAGCATGAGCCTGCAGCAGCATTCAATTCAGCTCAGATTGTTATGACATAACACTGGAAATAGATACAGACCACAGAACAGGAAGCCACCAGTCAATGTACAGTACGCTTCCCATTTACATTATTGACAAGCTGGCAGAGCAAGTCACTCCCAAAGTGAGTAGTCTGGATAAATCTGAACTGGTCTAACACACTGTTTGTAGGCCACAAGCACAGAACAACATGTTGTTGTGATCCATTAGGATCAGACAGATGTTTATAATGTATTGCATTATACTTATGAAATATATTGGCCCTTGTGTGCAGTCTTTGTCTTCCATGTAATCATCTCATGAGCTGTAATCCCTGTGCATGCATTGTTGAGCAGTGTTCCCTTTCAGCATGTGTCTTGTTTTTATATGTTACATATATGAAAAAGCTGAGTGTGACTGCTCCAGAGCATTAATCAGAGCTGTAGGAGTGGAGGTAGGAATGTATCAGTGTCATCATGAAGAGAGAAACATATTTATCTCAACCAAAACCACTCATTGTAATCATTATTGAACTGGTATTTGCACAATTTTATATTTTAGTTAAAGTTCATCTGTAACTTATAACTATAGGTCCATTTACTAGCTTTTTATCAGAGCTGTCAACTACTGAGATATGATTGAAAACACAAAAAAGATAGTAAATGGACCGTGTGTTTAGATCATGTTGTCAAAAGTCTAGATTTAGTCCCTTCAAGCGATCTAAACCAACCACCACATGCACAAAATATTACTTATTACTTAGTGTAGAATGTAGTTGCACCTAGTGGAACAGACGTGGCAGAATTATATCTGCAGAGGGAACCTGCTGTGTTACACTGTCATGTTTCTACATCATGATGGCTGAAAGCTCTAGAAGAAATGTAATAAGTGGGCCATGAGTTATAAATGTTTTGTCAATTATTGCTTCCAAGGTAAGGAATGATCATTCACAATTACAATTACAATTCCAAAGTTCCTTTCTGATGGCTTTTGAAGTGTTTCATAATCCTAATGGCTGCCTGAATTCTCAGAGGACCGCGCTGGCTCGTAAAGGGCAATGTCACTCTTTTTAATAGTAAAACTATTCTTCTCATCTCCATCTTCTCTCACTATGTTCTCACTATGAAAGACTATCCAGCAGTCGTGCTAGAAAAATGCTGCCTCCATGAAGCTTGAGATTGTCACAAAGGCATATTAGCACTATAGTGTATTATTTTTCGACATGAAACGGGATATATTCACTGTTTCTATATTTATCCAAAACCTCTGCTTTTCTCTAACCTGAGCTCTAAGTGTTTTGTAGCCACTACACCAGGACATGAACCTCTACCTCTGCGCAAGACTGCAGTTTAAGTAGTAGTAGTGCCAGTATAAGCCATACAGCAATTGTGTTTCCTCCAAAACATACATAGTACAACCATTTACTGGCTTTAGGATGGACTGGCAAACTTGGATAACCTTTTATTAATATATATTAATATAATAGAAGATTTGTTTCTCATATCAACTGACATGAGGTGGGTCTTGCCCTGTCTTGACAAGTTTCCCTGTATCAAATTCCAGTTTCCAGGCATTAACTTTTAAGTTTTGTGCATGTATGATTTGTATTCCTAAAGATGTTTGTGTTAAATGACATGAACACACAGCAAACCAGGTGCCAGCAGCTTCGTAGCTGATAAAAACTGTAGAAAGTGTAACAATGTGAGGAAATGCAGGGGTTAAAAGGGATCCAGCAGCTCATTTATGCCCCTGTGCCTCTGCTGATAGGTTAAGTATAGGCTAAGTGTCCATGTAAAGGTTAAGTGTTCATTTTGAGCATCTGATTCCCCATCTGGTCTAAACACACACACATATAAAGCAGTGAGTTCATTATGGGTAGCAGAAGTGATTCATTTCTCTCGTGTGCTGCTTGTTTTTTATCATGTAAATGAGCACAGAGAGTCTATTAGTGGTAAATGATCCACTGATGCTGTTCATCTTCATCCCTCCTCGTGTCTCTGTGTGGCCACACCCATCCTCGTGAAGACTTGGCGTCACCTTTTTGTTGTATTTGTAGGCGGGCTCGCGCCCAGCTGGCGATGTTACACCATCGGGACTTTTTCGTCAAGAGCTCGAGAACCAACAATATCCTTGCCGTCCAAAACTTTCGAAATAAAAGTCTTATTTACTAAAAGTTGAAAAGGAAGCTAAAGAACAACTGTAACTACAAAAATACATTAAATATGTGTCCTTAAATGAACATGCTGTTAATGTTACTGGCTTACATTAACTTCCTATATATGGGGCACATATCCTCTCCGCGATTGAATGTGCTGATTAAACAATTATTTGATCATTTAAAAATATGCTTTGGTATTATAGGCTTGTATACGGAAGAGCATTAGAACCACGCGTGAAAATTTCATCTGAGTTTAAAGTCAGAATTTGAGTTATTATACATACGCCGTAGCTCTCGGGAGTATTTCGTGCCTTTATTTTGAAGCCAATATTGCTCTATTTCCGGTAACGTCTTGTGTTAATATGAGCACTTGACGCTGCTCGTAGCGGGACTGTTTACGTTGTGGAAGCAGAGAGAAGGGAACGCTCAGTCTGCACCGAGCACAAGCAGGATTTCAGAGACAAGCTGTCCACTATGTTGACCGCAGAGTTGTTTTAAGCCATTTTTCTAGTGTGTGTTTACACTCACAGACGCTGTGAACCCGATGAATGGAGTTGCTTTTTGCCTTGTTGGAATCCCACCTCACTCAGACACTGAAGTAAGTCATCACTCAGTTATCAGAAATAAGTGTGTTTCTCATCTCCCGGTTATTAGGCTTCATATAAGTATGTTCCGTTTTTTTAATGGTGTTTTGTTGTGCTGCAGTTCTGTTCTTCTTGTGGTAAATTGCTTTTTTTCTTCCTTTGGTGCCAACCTGTAAACATGAACTTATCTTCCAAATCTTTAATTTAGTTCATATCTTCTTTTTCTGCCTGTAAAATTCCAATCAGTGGTTGCAGCAGTATATAAATCAACCTTAAAGCCTTCTACACATTCTATTTTAGTAAGACATTAAATGATTTTGTTTCTTTACACACTCTTTATAGCTTATATTTGAATCAGTTTAATACAGCTTATTCAGACACAAGGTTTTTATAATACAAAATGAGTCAGTGTGAGAATAAGTGTCAGCCAGAGGAAGTTTTCACAGCACATCAGGATTCATAGAAGCTGAGTTTGAGCCCAGCTACGTGATGCACTGTCTCCTCCAGAAACACACTCCTCATGTACTGGGACTGTGTTTTTTGGACATGTTCTCATTGCACTTGTCCGTGTGTCTTATGCAACTTGTCAAACTCCCCAGCTCCGAAGAAAAAAAAAGTGCAAGCTGCAGGCTGTTCAACCACATAATGTTAATCCATGAATAAGTGATGACTTGCTTTGTTTGAAAGCAGAGGGAGCCAATGCTACATTCAACTGCAGAACACAATCTAATCTAAGAATGTGCACTAAATTAAACAAATAACTGCCTTAAGAGTTGAGCATATCTCCAAACACAGGCCAGTTTTCTGCACATGAGGAGGTTTTTTCTCTCACCCGTTTGATCATATGCAGCATTCTGCAAATGACTGAATAATGTCTCCATGATTGCAGGGAATGCAGCACATATTTTTGCTGTGACAGTTTTACACCCCCTCCATTGCGGAGATGAGGTACGGCTGGGTGGGCAGGGAGACAATAAGAAATTGGGCTGGAATGCATGTATTTCCATATGCCAGCCCACATATGCACAGTCAATGACAGAAGGCACATTGTGGCAGTTACAATATTCTCTCAGCAGATACAAATTCACTCGAAAGTGACACAAGATCTAAAACATTTCAAACTGACTCAACTGAGTTAGAAATGAATATTAATGAAGAGTGTGAACAACATTTTTCTTTGATCGCTCTCATCACACAACACATTGTTCTTCCCTGGAAGCGTATGAGTTATTTTCACAATATCCACAGCTTATTACTGTGGAATTGTGTCACGGCCCAGTTAGCATCAGGGTCATGGGTCATACACCAGAGATAACTGACATCAGTGGTGCAACGTTCAAGCTAAAGTTGAAATATGCAGACGTTTTCACATAGCCATACTTAGAGCTGTTTTATATCCTGGTCTCAGGTAGAATGTACCATCAAATGAGTTTGATTGTCTACTTATGTTTAATTGAGTGCAATTAGCTCACAACATCTTATTTTAGAAAAAATGTTTTTCCAGTACCATACTGGTCAAGATCAGTGGTGTGTAGGGCTGGGAATTGGTACTCGATATCTTTAAGGTATCGACCGAAATAAATCAATACCAAGTAGTATGGAAACGTCTCCTGTCAAACAATAACTGCAATCGATCCTTTTTGCACCCAGAGCTAGAAAACATGACTATTTGTATGGACTTGCTCACAGCCAATCAACACAAGTCAAGTGAAGTCAAGGTTAGAGATAGGTCTAGGTTTGGTTAGGTTGTAAGGAAGATCACAGTTCTGGTTAAATACTGAAACACATCCTGGGTCATGCTTCAAGACAGCAATGATGTGATGATAATAGCATAATAGTGCAAGTGGGGTGGGGGGGGTGGGATTGGAGAGTGGGTGCTACACTTGTGTAAAAACAGACTGTCATTATGGTTGGGGACAGAGTTATTTACCTTTAATTCTTCTACAGTCTCCACTCAGGACGTACACAGTGAGGAATGGAGGACATTACTTGCTTAGTCAATGTGACATGAATAGCCTCTTAGCTGCTAATGTGAAGAGTGGCAATATCGATGTCAAAAAATGATTACGGTCATATCCATTCATCATACGTATCATACATTCTACGATGATGTCGATAATTACCTTATTGTACAATAAGTCGATAATTATTGTGACGGACCTACACACACAACTAATCCACTGATCTATTCTACTTATATCATTCTATAGTAACTTAGTTAAAATTGCCTGAATGGTGTTAGACAAACCAGTTGCCGATCGTCCCGTCAATCGTCAATATACGATCAGATCGCCAATCGGCACAAGCCTATAGTTTGAGTGAAGGTCTGATGTTCCACAGCTCTGTGTAGTGATCTATGGTCCTCAGAAGACCAGTTCCTAGATCAGTTGGTGATGCCCACTGTTAGGATCATTTCCATAAAACCATGGTAGAAGTATTTCGGCCTTTTCGTCACCAAGATGTATGCGTATGTCAACCGTGTCAGATTTTCGGTGATTCCTGACGATTCTCAGATGTGTGTAGTTCCTGTACTGCTTCCTCCCAAAATCTACATTCCTACTCTTGGTTTTGCTGACATTCAATAAGAATGCGTTGGCTTTTCTTGGTAGTGGCATGTCCCCCCACTTTTTCGACATAGCCTTTCTCATCATTATTGGCGATCTGCCTGATCACGATGTGTGTTCAGGGAGTTCAGCGAGGGGCTGAGTACACAACCTTGGGGGGCAACCGTGTTGAGGACCGGTCATATCAATATGTTTTAACATTGGTAGATAAGCTTTTTGCAGGTTCCACAGTGCTGCTTCATATGCTAATACAAACACTCCTCTCATCACACTCCTCATGACCATTATCTGCATTGTTCATGAATTCACATCTCTTGCATAGTCATCCTACTTTGCCAAATGTCTGGGTTATCTAAGTGCCCCCCCCCATCCACACACACACACGTCCCACCCCCATCAGATTCTGTGTGTTCAGTCGAGCAGGCTCCTCTTGCCTTATATGTCCTGTATCAGGCCTCCAAATGTTGCCCCTAGCTCAGGCAGTAAAGGCTAATTAGCTGGTGCCGGGTTTGCTTTCACCTCACGTGACCGCATGAGAAAAACAGAAGCGTTTCTCTTTCACAGCAGGTGGCCTGTTTGGTTTTTTGTTTCACTAATGCATGAAATTCTTCCACTTGGAACTCTCACATGATTTATAGCAGATCTGATGGAATAGAGAGTAGGACTTGATTTAGTGTGCTGGCCATAACAGTTACATTAGAACTGTGAGTGCTGTTGCAGCTGATTGATGACTAGGTGAGGTTACATTCAGGGATTTAAAAGTATAATGAACGTAGCAAGTCTGATCAATATAGTTTTGGTGATTTGTATGGGTGTTCTGTTATATACTTTAACTTTTATACCGACAGATTGAGGTCATCGCTGTCTGTGGGAGTAGAGCATCACAGGGAATAACTTTTTAAGCTATTCATTCCTATTTTTCTTTCTTATATTCAAAAAATCCAATGAAAAGCCCAAAACCAACAATTTGTCATGTCCTGCTCTTGTTACTTTCTGACCTCCTTACACTTCCTTTTAGTAAGTATTACCCAAATATATACTTTTATAGACTCCGTAATGTCCTAAAACAGATGGTCACTATAGTTTTTAGCAAACTTTACCCAAACAGTGGTTTGACTTTGAAATACTGCAAATTAAGAAGTTGTGGCTCCACTCTTTTAAATCTTTATAATGTGGTACTTCTCAGTATCTACAGTATATTTGACTACATACAGTCGTATAGTGATACTTATAGTATTAGGAAGTCCACATCATGAACATTTGGCTCATGAATCCCTACATTTACGAATGATGCAAAACCCTTGAATGATGTTAAAATTGAAGAGCTGAAAAAAATCAGAGACTGTAACGTTCCTCACATGAATACACGACACAAACAGAAATGTCATATTTTCAACATGGTTTTTCATCGTTTGAGCTTTGACTGCCACTCATGGGTGTATTATAAGAGCTGGATAATCGCTATTCTCGGCTCAAGGAAAGTTTTACACATATAAAACCTCCATGGATCAAAAATCAATAATGC
This sequence comes from Scomber scombrus, assembly GCF_963691925.1. NCBI lineage: Eukaryota > Metazoa > Chordata > Actinopteri > Scombriformes > Scombridae > Scomber > Scomber scombrus. Next base: position 2,473,281 of record NC_084990.1, read on the forward strand.
AAAGAGTCATAATTGAGCTTGTCTGCAGTACAAGGTGTTCTGTCAACAGTTCTACAGATGCTACAGTCACTATTACAATGGTGGTCTATGGGGAAAATGCTCTTTGGGCCACAGGAGGATTTTTTTGCTGCAATACCACGTTTGACCACTGGGGAAAAATTGGCTAATAGGCTGAGTGGCGGCACCCTATCAACTCTTATAATACATCCACGCTGTCGCTCTTTTAATGACGACATCTCATTGTATCCTTTTCTTCTGCACCTCACCAGAGAATTAGCGTCATTTAATGTTTATCTCAATGTGCTCAACTCCAAAATTCACAAAGCAGTTACAGTGGAAGGAAAAATATGTCATAATTTGGATTGTCTTTTGCTGATTATTTGGTTAAAATGTGTGCTATATTTAGATGGAATCATTCTGTTGTTTCCCGTAGTAGAAAGAAAGAAATAGCTTTCTTGCCTCGTGTCAAATGCATTAGACTTCGAAGCACTTAAGAAATGCAGGACTGTGATGCAGGCCTTCATCATAGAGAGCTTTCACTGTTCTATCAGTGAACTATCAGCGGTGAACACATTTATTATCTGAAAAAGCAATGTCGCTAAGTGACTTTCCTAATTACAATGATGAAGTGTTTTTGCTGAGAAGAACTTACCTCCTTGCATTTGGATGGGAATTGTGTGTGTCTGTGCGTGTGTGTGTGTGTGTGTGAGGGGGAAGGGCTGGTCTAGGACTGACAGGGAGCAAATTGCGCTCTGCAGATGGGGAACAGTCATTGTTGTGTTTGTGGTGTTTTTTCGGACTTGGGAATGAGAGGCTTGGCTCTGTACTGTATGGTTAAACTGGGGGGTGGGGTGGGGGGGGGTAGGAGGCAGGGGACTGTTCAGTGTGTGAGGGGGGGGGGGGGTGGACAGGCTGAGACTTGCTGTGAAATTTTGCGACAATGGGTGCACTGTGAAGCTGTGTGTACTGCATGTGTGTGTGTGTGTGTGTGTGTGTGTGTGTGAGAAAGACAAGAATGATGTGGGATGATGCTGTGTGGGTCAAGGTTGAAAGGTTAGACATGAGGCAGTCCTGCACTGATGGCTGATGGTTCCCACCTAAAACCATGGGGAAAAGGTGTGTGTGTGTGTGTGAGAGAGAGAAAGAGGGGGAGAGAGAGAAAAAGAGAGAAAGAGAGAGAAGCGGTTACTCTGCACACACTGGACCATTCTTCCAACAGGTGGGCTGCTCAGGAATGTGTCAATGAAAGAGTGTTGCTGATTACACTGCAGCTATGAAATGATGTGTGTGTTTGTGTGTGTGTGTGTGTGTGTGTGTGTGTGTGTGTGAGACAGAGATAGAGAGAGAGAGAGAGACAGAGAGTACAAACTCAGATGAAAGTAGTGGAGGAAAGTGCAACAGTAAATAGTGATGAGTGAGCTGCAGCTGGACAGAAAGATCGATGGAACACGAGCAGATGAAAGCAGAAAAAGTGAAAGAGGAGTACAGCGGCTGCTCAGGAGGGATCAGGTGCAATCAATTGCTGCTGCTGCCCGCTTGTAAATTGTGTGTGTGTGTGTGTGTACATGCCCCCCTTTTTTTTTTACCCTACTGCCAATCCAGAGAGCTCCAGCTGGATCTCTCTGGGGGGGGGGGGGGGGGGGGGGGTTGGGGGGGGGGGGGGGGGTATGCCCCCCATCTGGGCACCCAGCTGCTGCACTGTGTTACTGGGATCAGGTACTACAGTTACAGCCCTGCCACTCCATCCCAAACCCCTCACTAACTACTCACATCAGATTGAATATTTTCATATAGCCACCATATGGATGTTCATAAGCTCATTTCCTTATTGTGTTTCCATGCATAGTTCAATTATTACAGAAGTATACATTCTGCAAATTATCCGCAATATTTAATTTAAGGCAAGGCAGATTTATTTATATAGAGCATGTCATACACAGGTGCTTTACATAAAAACAGACTATCAAACAGTAACTATTGGAAACATTAAAACATACAATTAAGAACAAGAAAAAACAATTATAATAAAAAAAGGGAACAAAGTACAGAACAATAGAAGGAGAGAAAGAAAGAAGACAAAAAGCTGGACTAAAATAGAGCATCAAATATGAGAGTGCAGCATAAAATAATGATTTGCTTTAAAATGATTAAAAGAACAAACAGTGTAAATGAAAGATTAGAATTTAAAGTGCTTTAAAAGAGCTCAATTTTGAACCTGGATTTAAAAATGTTCACATTTTGGGCTGATTCCAGCAAACAACAATCTATCCAGTGCTCATTAATACACCACAATTGAATCTGATTGGATTATTGGCAGTAGGTCATTTCTGATTGGCTGTGTTTTGTCTCTAATTATTGGTTAGTAGAGAAGTACAGAAGCTCAAAATGTCCCAAAACACAATAAAACAAATATATCATTTTCTAGTCATGAAGCTCTGGGTAGTTACCAAACAAGAGGGATCTGACAAACAGCTGCTATTGGTTGCATTATGGGAAATGTAGGATCCATTGTTTTCAGGATGTAGCTGCCTCTGCTAGCTTTTTATTAGCCTGTGGTGAGTCAAGCTGCTGAAACACATTACAATCCATAATCTCTCCTTCTTCACACCATTTACTGCTTGTTTTTGTTCACATATTGAGCATGTTAAATGATCTCAATCTCTTTCTTCCTTTTTTTTTGGTATTTTCACTGACTTCATTTAGGAATAGATCCTATGTTTTGTTCCTAATTGTGAACGATTGAAGAGAAGAGGAGAAAGAGAAAAGCTTTACATTATTCTCCAGCTGTCAATCAATCACTGATTACTGTTCACCTGCAGTGGCTCATCTGTTTACTGCTCTCATTGGGTTTAATTGTGGTGGAATGGGGCCAAAGGTGTCAAGCTGGCACCACCAACCCATCTGGCTTCATGCCTGCTGTTTGGCTCTGATTCACTAAACCTTACATCAAACCATATCTCACTACAGCTTTGTTAAAAAAGGAAGCAGTGTGAGCTGTGAGGTGAATTATTGAACACGTCTGTCATATCATTAAAAGACCGATGAGCAATTAAAAGTTATGAATGATTTCACACTTTAAATGATGCGTGAATAATGATGCATACGGATGCTGAGATTCAAATGTGTTTAAATAGAACAGCTGAAACAATTAGTGGATTAATCAATTACTGTGATGGGCTTCTGTATGAGGTCATTAATAAATCCTGGTGTGGAATAAACCCCGATGAAATGATGCCAGTGATATTTAAAGCGCTGATATCGGTTTGCTTCTGGGACGGGGGACATTAAAGACGAGCGCTCCGCCCCGATATCAGCTGATTCCATCATTTCCACATGTTTCTGGGTTCTGCAGCTAACAGGATTCAAAACAGGAGTAATGGAACACACACAAAAACAACAACAACAACAAAGCAAACGAACACAAAGACAAAAAAAGACCTAATAAAACAGTAAGTGAGGAAACGCTATCATAACTGTGAGGAAACAGCAGAGATATGCAGAGAAATGTAAAAAAAAAATGAAGAATACCCAAATAAAATAAGAGGTAATAAAAGATGAATAAAATATAATAAATAACTAATAAAATAAAGTCAGTATAAAAAAAAGTAGGTAACGTTTTATTTTACAGACTTTCTGCAGAAAATGCCGGAATTTTTAATATATATGAAGAAGAAAGTTAATAATAACCAATAAATAATGAATAATAATGTATGAGGGTTTAAATAGAGCTGCTCTGTAAAGGCATATTTTCCTCATCATTAGTATGAAAATGACATTGAACTAAAACAACAAAATAATGATTAGTAATTTTTTTTTTTCTAATCTCGTTCCAGAAATGAAAGAAATGTGATGATGTAGCAATAATCTCACTGTATGGGTTAGTAGAGTTACACCATCCATTTAAAACTAGTGTTCACATGTTATTATAATGAGATGTGTCCATGTGGGACAGCATCAGTATAAATGTGGTTTATGTATTTAGTTGAATAATTTAGTAGAATTGGTTGATACAGTGCTGGTTGTCTATAGCAACGGATTGATTGTGATATTATTATTATTATTATTATTATCAGTATTACTTCTTTGGTTTTAGGTGTTTGGGTGTTTAGTGTCTCATGATCATGATGCAGTTTTCAGGGTGGAGCTCTGCATTTTTCTTTTATCAGTTCCTTACAGCATCTCCGTTTTTATGGTATAGAACAGTGTTGTGTTATCAGTGTGTGTGTGTGTGTGTGTGTGTGTGTGTGTGTGTGTGTGTTGTATCCTCTGCCGTAGTTTCCTTCCTCTCTGATAGCTGAAGCGTTCTTTGAAACACAAAAACACCAAACAGTTTTTGTCCCGTCTCCTCCTCGGTCACACTGAGCTTCTGTCTCATGGTGGAACAATGCTGGTACACATGAGCAGCGCCGCTCTGCGCTCTGTGCCGCTGCACACTGCACACACTGCACACACGCACAAACACACACACACACACACACACACACTGTCTGCTGAGGGAGCAGTACACCAGCTGATCCCAGAGTAGCAGTCTGCTCACAGGACTCCACACAATGAAGAGTCTTCACAGGTCTCTGGTCACAGAACGTACCGGCCCAGTGTCACTGTGATGATGATGATGATGATGATGATGATGATGATGATGATGATGATGATGATGATGATGATGATGATGTGATGAACTAAACAGCTTTGATTTTTTTTTTTTTTTTTTTTGTCCACAGATGACAGTTTCACTCTCAGCATCACTGACTGTTCTTTCACCTCAAAGTCCAAAAGCATGTCATGTAAAAAGAAAAGTGACATGAGATAATTAAACATATAATTAACACTTTGAAATTCATTTTACACCATATTTTATACTTTTTATCTGCTACAGATTAGAGTTTAGTCAATAAATTGATTAGTATTTAATCTATGTATTAGTTTTCAACTATTCCAGCTTTTCCAGTGTGAAGATTTGCTGCTTTTATTTATCACTTATGGCAGTAAAGTGAATGTCACTGAGTTGAATTTGAATACATCTTCTCAAGCTGTGGTCTGAAGAGGGCAGTGAGCATGTTTCACTATTTTCTGACAATTCACACACTAAACAATAAATAATGGAAATAATCATTAGTTGCAGCCTTACTCCCAATACTGTAGAACTATAAGTTGATAAGCTTTAATGATTGCTATCCATTATATGAGTGAAAGCTGAATTCACTCTGTTAGTGTTGTTGAACTACAAATACACTCAGTCCACTTAAAATCATAATAGTCAATAGTGTTGTTTAGAGCCTGACCGATATATTGATCAACCAGTATCATCAGCTGATACTGACCTATCACAGATGTATATCAGTATTGGCAAATATGCTGTCCCGTATGTGCCGATACATAGAGATTTTTAAAGTTATATAAGCAACATTTTATGTATATTTGATCATTTTTCTTAATTCAACCCTAACCCTTCAATATCTGCATGTTTTTTAATTCCTAGCTATTTATAATGATTACATTCTCAGTCATTTTATACAATAAAGCTTATAGTTAAACTTTAAAAGATCATACGTCCATTACATATCTTTGATAACCATGTTTGAGGGATCAGAATTATTGGCATCGACCCCCCCCCCCCCTATAATCCAGTATCAGTTGGGCCCTAGTGATGTTATTTTAACAACCGAGTTATAACTGTATTTATTTCCTACGTGACATCACCTAGTTACAGCTGATGTCATCTGTTGTTTCTGAGTTTTGTCATATTGACTGACTAAAGTTTTAGTCAGCTCTGGCTAATAAAGAGAAGCTGCTCCATGATGCAAAATGAGTCAGAATGATCAATCTGGGCATCAGGATCCAATCCTGGTATTTGATGATCTGAATTTGCCTCGTTGTAGTTACACTTTTGTACCATAACCATGTCTGTGTTAAACTGAGCTCAGTTTAGAATAGAGCTAACTAAGTATATTAAATCAGCCGGTCAATATCTGTAATATTGCTGTTGTGTGAAAACCATGTAAGGATGAAATTCCTTTTTAATGAGCTGAACTGACAGCTGCTCTGCTTTCCCTCACTCACACACACACACACACACACACACACACACACACACATACTATACTGTACATATGTGTGTGTGTGTGGATGACAGTTATTCAGACCACAGCTGTGATTCAAATGAAAAAAAAGTTCAAAGACATACATAAAAAAAAAAAGAATGAGTTGTTATTTTTAGCCCAGAATGATTTTCACAGTTGACTAAAAATAGGTCAGTTTAGTGAGCATTCACACAGTGATTGTGACAGCATGTGTGTATGTGTGTGTATGTGTGTGTGTGTGTGTGTGTGTCCTCCTTTTATGCTCATTGATGCCTCTAATCTGACCCTGCTCTCCTCACGCTGCCTTATTCCACTCATCACTCTCTCAGAACAAGACAATCTCTCACACACACACACACACACACACACAGTCTTCACAATGCATTTCACCTTTTTATATTTTATATTTGTATCTGAAATATGAGAACAGCTGCTGTTATTGATCATTTTACCAATCATAAAGATAAGCTAATCTAATCACTTTATTTATTGTTGCTTTTTCATCTATAAATTGAAGATGATTGCAAGTATCTATCTGGATGAAATCACTCAAGACAATTTATTGTACTGTATATTAGATTATTGTACGTGTGCTGTAGTGATTCCCAGTGTGCTCCATCAGTCACACTGTTATATGTTATATGTGCACATGAACTGGCTCTTTGTAAAGCTTTGCTGCCCACTAGTGGCTGTAAAGGGGAATCAGTGAAATTCATTCATGTTTCTCCTTTTCTCTCTAGTTCTGCTGTGTGTGTCTGTGTGAAAAAAAAAATCTTATACCTGTATTGTAGAAAAACTACATGCTGTCCCTTTAATGTGAGGAAATGTGATATAATATAATAAATATCTCAAAGCAGGGAATGTGATTACCAGAGTAGAGTGTGACAGTATTGGAAGGTGTAAATGTTCTTACTCCTCCTGTAGAGAGATGGTAGAAACGTGGTGTTTGGTCTGAATGGAACAGTGGACATCAACACTGTTTCCTGATCTTTCTCTGGAGAGGAAACTGATGAGTTTAGAAGGAAGGAAGAGAGGACGCAGCCGCAAACTGGGGAGGGTGTAGAGGAAGTAACACCACCATTGTTTCTTTAACCACTTACTGTCCTCACAAAGTCACTAACACAGCAAACTGTTACTAATACTGTAAAGTTACTAATACCATAAAGTTACTACTACCGTAAAGTTACTACTACCGTAAAGTTACTAATACCGTAAAGTTACTACTACCATGAAGTTACTAATACCATAAAGTTACTACTACCGTAAAGTTACTACTACCGTAAAGTTACTAATATCGTAAAGTTACTACTACCATAAAGTTACTAATACCATAAAGTTACTACTACCGTAAAGTTACTAATACCGTAAAGTTACTACTACCGTAAAGTTACTAATACCATAAAGTTACTACTACCATAAAGTTACTAATACTGTAAAGTTACTAATACTGTAAAGTTACTAATACCGTAAAGTTACTACTACCGTAAAGTTACTAATACTGTAAAGTTACTACTACCATAAAGTTACTAATACCATAAAGTTACGACTACCGTAAAGTTACTAATACCGTAAAGTTACTAATACTGTAAAGTAACTACTACCGTAAAGTTACTAATACCACTAAGTTACTAATACCATAAAGTTACTAATACAGCAAAGTTACTAATACCATAAAGTTACTATTACTGTAAAGTTACTAATACCATAAAGTTACTACTACCGTAAAGTTACTAATACCATAAAGTTACTATTACTGTAAAGTTACTAATACCATAAAGTTACTACTACCGTAAAGTTACTAATACAACAAAGTTACTACTACCATAAAGTTACTAATACCGTAAAGTTACTAATACCGTAAAGTTACTAATACTGTAAAGTAACTACTACCGTAAAGTTACTAATACCACTAAGTTACTAATACCATAAAGTTACTAATACAGCAAAGTTACTAATACCATAAAGTTACTATTACTGTAAAGTTACTAATATCATAAAGTTACTACTACCGTAAAGTTACTAATACAACAAAGTTACTACTACCATAAAGTTACTAATACCGTAAAGTTACTAATACCATAAAGTTAATAATATAGCAACGTTACTAATACAGCAAAGTTACTAATACCGTAAAGTTACTAATAAGGTAAAATTACTAATACCGTATAGTTTCTAATTCCGTAAAGTTACTAATATAGTAAAGTTACTAATACAGTAAATTTACTAATACAGTAAAGTTAAAGCAGTAAAACAACAATTTAATAACATTATTGCTCAAGTTATATTTAGATATGTGAAACACACAACACATAACAGCCGTTGTTACTATAGTATAGTAGCAGTAGCCACTGATGCTTAGAGTGCATGTGTATAGTGTGTGTGTGTGTGTGTGTGTGTGTGTGTGTGTGTGTGTGTGTGTGTGTGTGTTGGCAGCTCTTACGTGTGCACGTTCTGTCCCACGTGCGTTTTATTGTGGAGGGGCTCCGGTGACTCTATTCAGCGTTCCCTGCTGCTGCTGTGTTACTGACTCTAGTGCTGTCATCACCTCCAACCTCCTCTTTATCCCTTTATTCATCCACTCTCTCTCTCTCTCTCTCTCTCTCTCTCTCTCTCTCTCTCTCTCTCTCTCTCTCTCTCTCTCTCTCTCCCTCGCTCTCTAAAAATAACAAACAAAAAACACCACTCAATTTAAAGTGTTTTGAATCAGCGTGAGGGTGAGGAGGAGGAGGAGGAGGAGGAGGAGGAGGAGGAGGGATGAAGCAGAGCAAATCTAAGCTCTTACAGGGTTTGAGGGGAAACAATGACAAAACGTGACTGTGAAATGAATAAACCATGCCCTTAAATTGAAAGTTTGTGCTCTTGAGTACAGATAGAAAAAAAAGCTCCATTCTGTAGTGTATCAATAAACTTCGCTAAATCTCACTTACACTGCATTTAAAGAGGTTCACATTTCAAAACAGACCACAAATAATAGTTCTGCACTGAGTAAATCCTACATGTTAATATTCATATTTAAATGTAGGTTTAAATTATAACCTCTGCCCACAAATTCCATTTTAACTTCCCTTTCTCTCCGTTGATGTTTTCCCCCTTATTGCTTTTTAAATCACATTTAGCAGTTTTCATACTTGACTGTAGCTTCAGTGACATGATTTCATCTTCCTCTCTCTCATCTTACACGCTGTCTAGTTGTGTAATTTTTCTCTCTCTCTCTCTCTCTCTCTCTCTCTCTCTCTCTCTCTCTCTCTCTCTCTGTGTGTGTGTGTGTGTCTGCGTCTCCCGCGTTCAGACTGAGATTATGGCTGACAGCTCTTTATTTACCTTGCTCTCCGCTCCGTTCTTCTTCCCCGCTCATCCTCTTGTTCCTCGTTCTCTTCCCGACTCCGAAGCGCTCTCTTGACCCCGGCTGCTAGAGCATTTTATAAGTTTGCGATTTATGTAACTATAGTGGGTGAGTTTCAGATTAGGAAGGGATCACAAACAATACATTCATAGACCCATTGTTTATTTATTTATTTATTTCCAGGACAGTGTTTTCCATTTTCATTGGAACATTGTGTTTATTGGCATCATCTTAAGGAATTTAAAGTCTTAAGTGATAAGTCTTATGATTTAGAAACGTCTTTATAAAGTTTGCATTCACTTTTTCTCTCTATAGTAGTGCTTGATGAACAAACATCTCCTCAAAAATGAGCCAATAAAGAACAAAACCCATCAACCCTTACTACTTTCTTGTGTGCACGTGTGTGTGTGTGTGTGTGATTGTTTCTTAGTCTGTCCACTCTCACAGCTCATAATTTGATCATAAAATCAACATGCATCTTTTCGTAACAATGGCGTTGGTGCCATCTGGGAGGACTGAACCTAAAGATGATGTCACACTGTCTTTATGAGCCTCTGTCATGTTTTATGATGCTGATGCCATTTAGCACCTCTTTAAGACCAAGTCTGATTATACACAGTAGGTTCTGCATATAGAACAATTGATTAATAGATAGATATGATAAGTGACTTAAATGAAATGTGTTGTTTTTGCTTTGTTTGTATATGAACTGAACAGAGTCAGAAGCAGCGCTCCTCTCAGGCATCATGTGGTCACTCGCCTGCATACCGGCGCTGCTGGCCCTTGAGCTGCAGCGGAGTCAGAGTCCTAACAGAGGCGAGGCATAAAGAATCGGGGGCAGAACAGATGCATATTCTTCTCTGAGTCACACATCACATAATGTTTATTTTTCGCTCTCTGGCTCGACTCCTCCATGATTACGAGTCGGCGCAGTCGGGAAAAACAGATCCTCCTCAAACCAAACACGCACAGACTCCCACAGAGCGTTCACAGCCGTTTATTATAATCTTTTAAAGTTTCACAGTGGGGAAAAACGGGGCTTGTGAATGAACGAAAGGAGAAAGTGTTGCAGAGCACGATTAGGACAGTGGAGGAAAGTAGAGGCCGGCGGAGGACGGGAGATGAGAGACACGGAGGCTGCTGGATGATGTTTGTACGGACGTCAGCCTCTTTTAACGTCTCTGCATCCCACTTCTCCCTCTTTATCTTCATTCTCTCTTTCTCTCGCTGTCTGTCAGTTTAGCTGCATTCAGGTGTCAGTGTTAAAGAGGTCTGAGGGGCTGACAGCACTGCCAGAGTTGCTGTGGAGAGTTATCCAACAGGGACACACATATATCCTCTATGACAGTTTGGTTGTAATCATTTACACTTGCTCACACTACACACACACACACACACACACACACACACACACACACACACACACACACACACACACACACTTAGATTTTGTGAGAAGCAGACCTACACACAAACACATAGACAAAATAATCATTGGGTTGTAACTAAGTATTATTTTCCATGTTGATTAAATGAATGGTTTCAAAGTTGAATCTGTAGACAAGCAGAAGTGGAAAAAATAACTTTTTTTAGTTTTGTGGAGAGTAACTTGTGTGGAAATTCCTGAAGTCTTCTTCAGGATAGAAGTGCTGAGTGGATGGATACACTGTCATCTGTCAAGAAATAGTTCCATCATGTAGTTTGACCATTGTTGTTTTTTGCCAGGCTAGGTGTTTTCCCCTGCTTCCAATCTTTATGCTAAGCTAGGCTAACCATCTCCTGACACCGGCTCAATTATTATGTTTTTATTATTTAGTATGTTTTGGAGTTGTCTGTCCAATTGTATGTCCGTCGCATTCTTTCGTGGTCTCTTAGGAACACCTTCAAAGAATCTCTTCAAATTTGGCACAAATGTCAACTTGGATTTAAGGATGAACTGATTAGAATGTGGTGGTCAAAGGTCAAAGATTGCTGTTCCCTCACAAAACACATTTTGGCTCTAAATCAAGACTCCAAAAGGTCAAAGGTCAACTTCACCATGACATCATGACACTTTTCTGGCCATCATTCAGCACCATAAGTCAGAAGAGGAGATTGTGTCCATATTTCACATTTGGTCGGATACTGAATAGGGGAATTGGGTGCACACCACCTTGAAACTGTGGTGATCTCATTAAATTCTGTCAAAGTCTTCACTACAAATGTTATATAAATCTGGACAGACATGGATGTAAACTGCACACAACTGTGAGGCACTATTCCTAGTTTGGTCTATAACATTTCTAAAAATCGGGCAAGATGCTCATCACAAGTTTCCAAAGTCCAAGGTGATGCTTAAAATTGTGTGTAAAATGACTTGTGTTTCACCAGCATTCGAAAATATAAAAGATATTTATTAATTGAGTGATTGTTTCGCCAGTTCACACACTTTATAGTGTCAGTGTGTACTCTGAACACCAACAGCAGCAGCAGTCGCCAGGTTGTGAGTCTAAAAGGAGGAGACAGGGAGTACCAGCACACACACAGAGAGAGAGAGAGAGAGAGAGAGAGAGAGAGAGAGAGAGAGAGAGAGAGAGAGAAAGAGAGAGAGAAACATTGCTCTCTGCTCTACCAATGGGCTGGACTGGGTAGCTAAAGGATGAGAGGAATGTGACTGAGAGAGAGAGAGAAAGAGAGAGAGAGTGTTGGGATGTCAGCAAATAGACCTAAGGGAGAGAGAGAGCGAGAGAAAGAGAGGCATGGCAGGGTTGAGAGGAGGGAGGACTATACTTAGACAGCAATAAAGATAGGCAGCCGGAGCCAATGCTGCACTATAGTGCCAGCATGGAGGGGGACACGCTGGATCTCTTACCAGCAGCGTGGGACCGTTTTCAGTTTTAAAATCTGGTGTGACAACAAACTGCCTTCTCAGCTCAACTGGTCGAGGAGCAGAAGTCAACATGGTCCGGTATGGATTCCCCTCCTAAGTCCAGAAACGAGCCGATCTACACATAAGCAGCAAACTACTACTTGAGTGAAATGTTTTTTTCTGACGATTCTACTCTGAAAGCTTTGAAGAGGACTAGTTTAAACCTGAGAAGACAAAAACTGTCAGCCTATGCTGCCAGAAGAGTTCCCCTGGGATAGATGCTGTTTCACATCCACAATGCAAAGATGCTATTAAAGCCAAATAGTTCCTCATCTGTGAAGTGGACGATATGAAAGATGAGAGAAGACAAGAAAAAGGTTGAGATTTATCACTGGCTGTTTTGATCACATAAATTTGCCTTGAATTCAATAGACAAGGACTTAGTCAAACCCAGATTGGTAAATGAAATGAGGACTAGCTCAAGACAACATGATATAAAAGTGGATGAAATGTGAGAGAAATTTGTGCTTTTGTTGGCATCGGACAGGATCGTCAAAGCTTGACCCTTCATCTCTGAGACCTACGAAACACAACCCAATGAGCTGGATGGAAATTATGATTGAACAGAAGACAAATCCAACTGAAGGATTACAAATGTACACATTGAGGATTGGTGTTTTGCATCCTTAGTGTTGATTGTGACACTTGAGTAGTTGTCTTACCGTGGGGAAGGTGTGTTTTCCGTTCATTTACCCCGAATTGCGATTGTTACTCGATCACTTCTGGCCACGATGAACCAAGCGGAGATTGTGCGTAGGTGACGGAATATCTTAGTCACGGGGTCTGAAGCCTTGTGACCCTCCCAGGTGTGTCAGTGTGTGTTCGCTACACATACAGTACAGTGCGTGCGGATGTGGAGGTGCTATGCTGAGGGTGTCGGGTGTCGCACCAGCTCCGTCGGGCCACGAGTGGCGTTTCCAGTGTTCTGTAGGGGTGGACTGTAGTGACGCGGAGCCTCGCTGTATCTGGCTGGCAGTTTTAAGGGGTGTTTCGCCTCATTCCTCACCCTGGCCGACCCCCATCACATCACCAAGAAGACGAGGCTCCCGGAGGCTCATACAGCGCCATCGCATGTGCTGGGTAAGTGGGCTCCGATTTTAAAACTGAAAACGGTCCCACGCTGCCAATATTTTGTGAAAGAAACTGGGATGGAACAAATCTGAAACATGTGTCAGATCAAATTATAAAACTCTTTGGGCCGATTTCCTGGACAGGGATCAAGTCTAGTACAAGGCTAGAGTTGTTTCTAGACTATTGTTATTTTCACAGAATCTTGTCTTTAATCTAGGACTGGTCTTAATCTCTGTCTGAAAAACTGGACATTTCAAACTGGACCTTTCAAACTGAACCTTTCAGTTTGAATCCAGACTAATTATATCCTTTTAGAATCAGCACGTCAGACCTTTTTAGCTGAAGGGAATTTCTTAAGAAAACATTATTAAATAGGTAGATGTAAGGGAGTTTAAGGTCTCTTGTTAATACAGGAAGTGACCGCATTGTGAGGTACAAATTTGAGTTGATGTTTGATATGCTATGGCTGTGTACACTCTATCTCCTCACTTTATTCAAAGAAACATTTGACTAATGACACACAACATATTTTCATTTCTTCAATGTGTCAAGTTGTTGGAAGTGCTAAATTGTCAAACCGTCAGGTAGGGGAATACTGGTCTTGATGCTCCCAAAATAAGGCTTTCAATGGATTTTTGAGACTATGCCGGAATTACACTACACTATATTTCTGCCTTTTGATGGTGTCACTGTGTCCAATCAGATAGAGTCATAAAGAATTGCTGTGTTTCATGATACCCATATCTTTGGGTAAGGCTATTACTTGCCAGATATTGTGTCACCTGATCCCATGGTTAGACCTTTTTGTTCATTATGGGGAATAATAGAAGAGTTTATAATTGGACCTAATGGATAGGCACTACCACTACCAGAGGATGGTCTTTATTCTGGCTACTTTATAGACAGTAGAATATATGCTGTCATGACAGTTTACGTTAACTGAACCTTTTCTACCAGTGGCAAAGCAATTGTGATGCTAAAAGGAGGTTTGTAGAATCATTGCTGACTGATTTAGTACTGAGACTATCTGAGGGTTCTTTTATTTTTTCCACAGAAGGTCTTTTTCTGTCTAATGGAAGTTATGTCCTGGGTTAGTAGCCTACTGCTAACAGTTTGTTATTGCAAAGTGGGTCTTGAGTATAATTCAAGCACTATTTTGCAATTATGACCAACTCTGTGTACTGTATGTAATTACGACACATAAGCATTTTATTGCTAAAGCTCATAAAGCTGCATTCATTATTTTGTTCAGCCACCAGGGGGCAGAATATATACAGTTGTTTCGGCGGATTTGTTAGCAAACAGTCACACATTCAACAGACACACGCAACATTATCATTCATTTGTACTTGGTTTTCTGGTGGCCCCCAAATGTGGGTGCAATAATCCCTCTCCTCTTAGCTCTGCTTTGGTCTCCACCAACTCCTGAGAAACATATCTGTCTCTGTAGGTTTAGCTTTAATCTCTGACACGTGAAATGTGGACAGTGACTGTGACAACCTTCCAGTGTTTATACTGTAAGTGTCAAATTGCAAGTACCATGTGTACAAAAAGCATGAAGCAAGTGGTCCTTTTAGTGTTTTTTTACTGTTGTGTTTCTGTTTCTGTGGTATCAGTCACATACTCTTGACCGGCACTGACTGTTGGCGTTTCGTCTTTACACATAGCAGACCCAACGAAGATCTAAAAACAGCCGTGGCTGTCATCATTCTGAGGGGTCTTCATCTCCTGTGTGATCTGATCACTGTGGACAGGTGTACTTCCTCCGGGAAGCTTCCTCCGCCATTTTGCTTTAACCTTTCCTGTCCATTCTGATCAGTGCAGGAGGAGGACATCATTATTATTGACCGTCCCCATCCTTCTCCACCATCCTGGTTTTAATATGGAGAGCCAAAGCTGAGGTCACTGCTGTCAACTTCAGGGCAACTTTAACCTATGTCAGGCTAGAAAGGGTAGAGTAGAGTTCACCATCCTTTAATCATCTACCGTTTGGAGGAAGCTGGGGCATGTGATGTTTGATTCATTCAAGTGTGTGTTTGTGTGTATGTGTGTGTGTGTGTGTGTGTGTGCGTGTCCTGTAGGTGTTATGTAATGTAGCACTGTGGGGGCCTGTTGAGCACAGGGTAAGGGAGATGAGGCTGATGCCCTCACTACGCACATAGATTCATGTGGCTTTATATACATACTGTGTGTGTGTGTGTGTGTGTGTGTCTGTGTGTGCATCTTTGGGTGTGGGTATGGTTGCAATTTTTACATCATGTGTTCAGATATGCATCAGGGATCACAAGGTATCCAACACACACTGCTGGTGTGTTTGCATGCTGGTAGAGTGAGCGTCTCAGCTTTTAGTATACAGTACACTGTGTGAGTGTGTGTGGATGTGTGTGTGTGTGTGTGTGTTTGTGTTATTACACAGAGAATCTGTCAGTTTGCATTATCTGATCTGTGTATGCAGGGTGGATGTGTGTCTTTTCACATTGTGTCTCTTTCTCTTTCAGTTCAGCTCACTTTTGCTGTGGTCTGAATGTCACTTATTTCGGTCCACGACAGCACTAAATCAAAGTAAGCTTAATGAAATGATGAGTTCGTTGGAGAAAAACAAGTAAATTGAGAGTAAGTGATGAGGTACATCAAAGTGAGCACAACAAGCTGTAGTTTTGCTGAGAGCAGCACAATCAGACCGAGTGTTCAGGATCAGGTGAGGACCAAAAGTCTTTTGAGGTAGACTGTAGTGTCCTGTTAGTCACAGTTTAAATCAATTACAGTCACTTAATTTCCTACTAAGAATGGATTTGTAACATTTAATGAAGTTCACCCACATCACCAGTGTGACCAACATTCACATGGTGACCCTGACATGAGTGAAACAACAGTTTGATCACTGATTTGCTTCAAGCTGAAACGATTAATCAAATAGTTGGTCAGAAGAAATTAATCATCATTCTATCATTTGTCAGCTTCTTAAATGTTTTTTTTTAAATGTAAAAACGTGCTGTTTCTCTTTGTCACATGACAGGAAATGTAATATGTTAAGGCTTTGGAATGTTAAAAAGCTCTGTTGTGAATACCTTTTTTTTTTTTTTTTAACATTTCATCCACTAAACAATGAATAGATAATGAAACTAATTGTTTGTTGCAGCTCTACATCTGCTCAGTGCACTTCACCTACGTTTAAATTAGCAAACCAGTCTTCATTCAGAAATACAGCTTTTTAGAAATGTATCAGCATTCCTTTAATGGCTTGCTCTTGTGTATTTGTGTGTGTGTGTGTGGTAAGAGGAAGGTCTCGATTGGGAGAATTGGAAGGTTTGGACAGGATTTTCATAACCTCCCTTCATCCTCAGCATGAATAAAATGCGAAAATTCAACAAACAGTACTACAACACAAACCCGCAGGTCCCTCTGTCATCTTGCCTTGAGCAGGACTCTATTTCTTTCCCAGCCTGCACCTGCTCACAAACATGATAAGGTGGTGAATGAGAGCTGAGACAGAGGCAGTATATATATTTAATATATTTTGGTCATATTTTGGAGAAAAGGGCACATAAACAAGAAAAATTAGATTTTTCCACAGTCAAAAGAGAAAATATATATATTATTATCACCATCATTATTATTATCATTATTATCATTTTTATATGAATTACATTTAGCTTGGAATTATTAATTTGGACAGTACTTTTTTATAAGGATAACAGGAGGTGATTGCATAGTGAAAGTCTGTAAATGATAATATAAATAATAACTTAACCCTTTTTAGAATCTATTATAATAACCAGGAACTCCACACCACAGCCTTTATTGTTGGAATAGGCCTATTGCTTGGATTTAATTATTATAACTAGGGGTGGAAATCTTTGTGAATCTCAGTCTAATTGTTGTGATTTAATACAGGTTTTAAATCCAGATGTACTGACTAATGTCACAAGTGAAGGGTTTAGCACCATGAGACATCACTGACAGTTCAGCTAACCACTACATTCATTTTTTGAAGTATTGCAATTCTTATGTGAATCTGTTTTTTTTAATCCACCTCTAATGAAAACATAATAATGAAAATAATTGATCACAGCTTTGATCTTATATTAATCATCACCAATGATAATAACATTGAACTCACCAAGTTAATTGCTGATATCTATATATATATATTCCACAGAGCCTGCCATATTTCTACAGTAGCTCAGACTGAACAGAGAGACCTTTTGCGTTTTTTTTAGTTGCAATCTGCAATTTCACCACTAGATGCCACTATATCACACACACTGATCCTTTAATTGGAAGACTAAATAAATGCTAACTCCCAAGCTGTCTGACTTCTCACAGTTTTGTGCACACAGTTTTCCAAAGAAGTATTAACCAGTATACAGTACTATTTATTTATTTCCACCATTTTTAGTTCATTATATATGATGTCAGTGTTTAGTCGTGAGTTTATAGAAATAGGTTAATGTACACAGACTTGTACTGAGTCCTCTCACTGCGCTCAGAGCCGTGACACAGAGAGAGCTGGCAAAAAAAATCACACTTGTTCAATAAAACACACTCTAGGGTGTTGGCATTTCACACTCTGGGTGGGCGAATGATCACCTCATTCGCCCAGGGAGTGTGTGTGAGAGAGAGAGGTAAGCATGTACAACATTGCACCTCTGTGTTTATATTCACTCGTGCAGAGATGTCGGGAGATGAGGAACGTGTAACCAACAGAGATATATCATGACTTCATGACTTCTGTAACACACACACACGCACGCGCGCACACACACACACACACACACACACAGAAGTTTTTTTTAAAAAGTCCAAAATATTTTAAGTACATTCAATGAACTTCTGCACTTAAACACATTTTGCGTTGAGGTGGGGTTCCAAAACAAGACATATATTACTGTTACTTGTTTGAACATATATGGAAAAATGAATGTCCGTGGGCATCAGATCTAAACTGATTGGCTTCCCTCTCTGGAAAGTGTGTGTCTCCTCCCTGGTGTTACTTCGAACTATTCTTAGAGGCGAAGGTTTCCCCAAGTCAAGTCTACGAAGGGCTCGGCCATCCACTTCCTGTCTCAAGAAACAGACTTCCTGTTGTTTTCATAACTGGCTCAGATTGGTGTGAGCGTTCTTTTGTGTGTACTGAATGTGTAGTGGGTATATCTATATTGATGACAGTCATGTTTGCCAATGTGTTTGCTGCTAAATACACAGTGTTGTTATTCTGATAGCCTTTCATTCTTGTGAAATGTGTGAAGAGGATACATTTGACCATTATTCAAAGTTTTTTTGCCTTAAAAAAACAGTGTTAAGGGTTTTTTTTGACAATCAGCACTGCAACTTATAGAATTAGTTGTCAACTATTAGATTAATCTGCAACTTTCTTTTTTTTAAATAGTGTTTTTTGGGCTTTTTTGCTTTTATTGGACAATTGATGAACAGGAAACAAGGGGAGAGACAGAAATGGGTATGACATGCAACAAAGGTGACTTACAGGACTCAGACCAGGGACTTTGCGGGTATATGGCTCGTTCAAGTCATTTTTTTAGGAGTTTCAAGCTTCTCAAGTGTGAATATTTTCAGGTTTTTTAGTCTGTGGCAGTAAATGAAATATCTCTGAGTCATGGACTGAGGGTCAGGACAGAGAAAGACATTTGAGGGCATCACCTTGAGCTTTTGATCACTTTTTATTTTTGTTAACATTGTTTTTGGGTATTTTTTGCCTTTATTAGTAGACCGACATTGGCATAGAGGCCAACAGGAAACCTGAGGGGAGACAGAAATGGGTATGAAATGCAACAAAGGTCCCTGGCCAGACTCGAAATAGGGATGTTGCGAATATGTGGCAGGTTATGTCACCACTTGGCTACGGGGCGCTTCAAACTTTTGATCACTTTCGATTAGTTGTTTGGACCATTTTCAATTAATCAAGACAATAATGGACAGATGAATGGATATTGAAAATAGACATTAGTTGTATCTCAACTGATATCAACATTAGGTGACTGACATTTAGAGCTTGTCTGTGGCTTTTAACTACATGAAAACTGGTTGAATCGTCAGTTCAATAGATTGAACAACTGCGTAAGAAGATATTTGGTTCTTTCATATAAAGTCAACCTGTAGAGAAATCAACTACGAAACATTTAATCACAGAGCCTCAAATACTGTTACGTCTGCTGAACTCAGCAATTGTTTTGCTCTTCAAACGGCAAAAGACAAAGATTTTAACTTCTATTTTAATGAATTTAGCTTTTTCACAACATGGAGACCAAAATAGATAATAAAATAAAACAAACTGCCTGTTCATAGTAAAGATGCACATGCATGTCAATCCGTACAATGACTGAAATATTCATAAATGGACTGAGTGTCAGGAATGGAGTTGGTATAACTCATCATTCATACCTTTGACCGGCTTCTTCTCTAAAACTGGTGTCCTTTAAATAAAGCTGGAGGGTGAGTCCTGTGTTTCTGTGCGTGTTAACATTGAGGAGGATGTTGAAAGAAATTCTCACCTCATTTGCCCCACAGAAATATGAGTGGATGTTTTTTTAGTCCTACTCTTAGTGAAGGTGTGTTCTCCCTTTGTCTATTGTTCATATGATTTTCCAGATCTACATTTATGAGCACTAATAAGTTCCTGTTGTTGTACGAATATTATTAATAGAATGTATATATTTTTAACCTTGCCATTGTTAGCGTGAGTTAATAAATGTGATTATAGGTGAGTTTTGTTGGGGGGGGGGGGAAATAGAGACAGGAAGTCTCTGAAAAATTCCTGGCATTGATGGAATTCTGCCCGGACCAATGGAGCACACACACCCACATCCACCAACATCCACCCACACTTCCCTTAAATGAATTCACAGTTGTAGGCTCAGTGGAGCTGCCTGAAGATGATAGGATGTACCGTTTATTCGGTAAAGTTTGAAAAATGTTCTACCCAGAGGAAAGTGAAAAGCTATCTTTGGCATTATTGATAGAAACATTTTCTCCATCTTTTCTCATTGATAGGCTAAAGGGCGGAGAGATGGCATGGTGTCGTCCAATGAGAACAGGCGCCGGCCGCTGTCGTCGGGTGAGGTGGAAGGCGTGTCGTGGCAGGGACCACGGACCATTTTCCTCCAGAAGAACTCGCAGGGATTCGGCTTCACTCTGCGACACTTCATCGTCTACCCGCCAGAGTCCTCCCTCCACAGCCTCAAGGTAAGACTGAGCCCTGGAGCCATTCATGTGTTAGTTACATTTCAGTAGCTTGAGTCTTTTAATAGAATCCCATGTCCTCATGGAATCTTCAGACTTCACCTTCACAGTTTAAACTGTTGTATTAAAAGTCAGGTTTACCTGTCCAACAGATTGCTTTCATATTTCACCACAGGAACTTAAAGGACAGTGGCTCAAGCAGTTAGTAATGGTGTTATTAATTTAGTATCAGTTATGGTTGTGGGTTAAATATGAATGTCCTTGGAAGAGCACCTCAAATTGGACATAAGTAAAAGGAAAAATGTAAAAGCCTGTAGACACATCTTTTCTCATTAAGCTGACCTACCAGGGACTGACTAAAAGATTCTCAATTACACCAGCAATTAATTGAAATAATTTAAAGTGTACATTTTTACAGTATAATTGTTGGCAGTAACAGACATGATGTAATAATAACATGTAGTTTAGTAGATGACATCATAGTGATAGTAAAGCTGTGTTTAGACAGCGTACAGGCAACACATGGTGCTGTATTGGATTCAAGTGTGGACTAATCTCATGTTAATGGGCCTTAAAGGGGTAATCTGCTAAACTACCCTTCTAAACCCCACACCACATGACGGGGTCATGGGGTCATGAGAGAACTTAAAGGACTGTGACACATTTTTAATTACTGTCAGTTTGCAGTCACTTTAGTTATATATTAGCTATTATTTAATGGTTGTCACTACTGGTGACTTCTTCTGACTTCTACTTAAGACTGGCTCTGTCAAGAGTTCAAAAGCACATCTACCAACACTAAAAAAGATTTTTTATCTTATCTATTTATATCATGTGTTCACAACCACAATCAGAAATGAAAAGGTTCATTTGTGGTATAAGAGGGAGTTACAGGGTGTGCTGGAGGCTGGGTGTTCTTGGTACAACAGCTGGGAACAGTGACTGTACAGTTTCCTGGAGTCTTGTTGTCACAGTAAGATTTCCAGGTCTGGTACTTCTGTTCCAGACTAAAGTCATCGCTCATGATCATATCTGTCAACAACATTGTAGCTGCATTGAAGTACAGAGTGGATGGATACACTGTTGTTTGTCAAGAAATAGTTCCAGCAAAAATAGTTCCTCCCTTAAACCACGTTTTTACTCCGCATGTACAAATTAAACAAAGTAGTTTAAAAATGTTTTCGAGGTGTTGGTAAGTGTAGCTGCTAGCTGTTTCCCTCTGCTTCCAGTCTTTATGCGAAACTAGGCTACCCTTGTCCTGAAAGTGTTGAGCTATTTTTAATGCTGTGCCATAATGGTAATATCTTGTAGGTATATTAAACCATGCGAGCAGTGTGGGTCAGTCATTGGATGACATTTTGTACAGAAGTTCATGGTCTCCAGAAGCTGGAGCCTACATGAATCCCCTGACTTTATGCTCTACCTCCAGCATGAGGCCGTCTTTTGTAGTTTTAGACTAAATGTTGCAACAATAACTGGATGCATTGTCATGAGATGTGGTTCAGACTGAATTGTGATCAAAATTTGAATTTGTCCAATACATTTTATGATCAAATACTTGCAAATCTCATGACATTCCCATCAGCCCCAGCTGTGTTATGTTTTAATCTAAGTTGATACAGCTCCACACACTTTTATGTACTGTCATGCTCTACAGTGTGTAACATCCGTATAGCCTGGAGAGAGGCCGATGTAGCAGCAGACCTCAGTGTGTGTGCAGAAAGCCCTTTGTGTGTGTCCAGATCAGGAATGAGCTAAGTCAGCGAAGCATCAAAGCCTCTAGACAGGCCCAGCCAGCAGGCTTGACTGCCTGTCAGAGAGACAGGCAGGCAGTGAGACAGACAGAAAGGCAGGCAGTGAGACAGGCAGTGAAACTGACAGGGATAGTCAGTATATCAGTCAGTGAGACAGTTTAACAGACAGTCAAAGAGACATTCAGACACAGACTGTCAGCTCAGTAAGCCTGTCAGACATTTCTGTAGTAAATCAGACAGTGAGACAGGCAGTCGGGGGGGTGAGACAGTTCTTCAGATGCTCACTTTAACAGTCAGTCAGGCAGCTGAGCAACACCCCAAACTGCCCAGTCAGCTGCAGTCACTCAGGTCTGGGTAGTGGAGGGGTTGTAGTGAACATGAGTTGAGCAGCACCCCCATGTGGTCCTCGCTTTCTCTCACAGCTGCTCTGTGTTTGTCCCACAGGATGAAGAAAACGGAAATGCAACTGGAAAAGGTGAGCGATGTTTCTGCCGAATTATCAGACACAATGGGCATGTTGCGGTATTTATGCTCTGATTTATATGAGGAATCACTGTTTTGTATCTATTGTGTTCTGTTATATAAAGCTCAGTGTTTGTGTGTGGGCACTAGTTGTTTTAATATGTAGGTGGAGGTGATTCAGCTTCGTGGGTTGTACTCGTTATTTTCAGAACAACAAAAGTTAGCTGACTATGATTCTATATGTGTATATGTGTGTGTTTGTGTGTGTGTGTGTTGATGTGTGTCTGTCTGTCAAAGCAGGTTGTCAGCGCTCTCGTTTGGAGCCGATGGACACCATCTTTGTGAAGAGTGTCAAAGAAGATGGCCCTGCCCAGCAAGCTGGACTGTGCACAGGTACAACACACACACACATGAACACACACACACACACACACACACACACACACTGCAGGACAGGACATTTAACATTGAGGCTTAACAATATTCTTGATGCATTATTTCTCAAATATTGTCACCTGCACACACGTACTCCTCAGATTCAGCACCATCAGCATTTCAGCTTTCTCTCTGCTCTCTCTGCTTTATTCATATTTAGACAATTTAAAGTGAAGAATTACCATATGTAGTTTTAGACATACTAGGTTTCTGGCAGTGACCATAATTATCAACATCAAGAGAATGAGTCAAGCCTTGTGTCTAATCACTGTAGATCTCGACAAGAAAAAAAGAAAGTGCACTTTATTTTTCTCCCATCATTGAAGGCCCAGATTGCTTGTATGGTAGATGGGCCATGTTCTGACCCTTCTGACTGTGTGTCTATTGCAGGGGACAGGCTGGTTAAAGTAAACAGTGAGAGCATTCTGGGGAAAACCTACTCTCAGGTGATCACACTCATCCAAAACAGGTGGGAGACTAAGTGTTAATAAATCTCATTTTATATTGTCATTCTCGTTTTATATTGGCCGCTGTCGTCGTTTTATCGTCATTGATCGATTGCATATATCTTGATCTTTATTTTGTAGTGAAAACATTTTGGAGCTCTGTATAATGCCAAAAGATGAGGATGTGTTGCAGTTGGTAAGTGTGAGTATTATCGTTCTTCTTTTTTCTCTTCTTTCCTTATTTTCACCTTGTTACTGCGTGAAGCCGCAGCAGCTAGCTAGGCTATGTAAGTAATAGTATATATATAGTTCATCTAGCTACTACGAAACTTAGAATTGTGCATGAACAGAAAGAATTATATTGTTACCAAAGAGCAAACAGTCTGTACAGATAGAGAAGTTTAAAAGAACATGCTTGAGAAGAGGAAACAACCAACACAGGGCTCAAAATCCTAATGAAAATAAATATATAAATACAAATGTCAATAGACTTTTTTTTAGGTCTAGGTTAAATGGTCAGAATGAACTCAGTCTGTTATATATATATATTTTATATATTATATATTTTTCTCAACAAATCCCAGGAAAACACCAAAATCTACTACTTGTACTAGGTGACATGTTCCTTTTTTACCATGAACACACACGCTGTAGTTTATTTTTACTCAGTCCAACACACACTGTCCTGCTACCAGAAATACTCACTAGAACACTAAATGTGGATTCATCCGCCACTGCAAATAGTCCCCAACAAATATACTATTTCCTCCTGTTTGAGTAATGTTTGATGAAATCTACAGTGAACAGCTGTTTGAGGAAATGACTGAGTATTTTTTAAACATGAAACTATATTTATGTGAACAGTTTTTAGTAGCAACCAATGGGTTTGGAGCTGAGAGTCGCAGACAGGGTAGGAAATCAGAAAGTATTGAGAGACATTGTTTGTCTTCATATGGAATTCATTATTGGTAATAAAAATACAGAATGATGCCAGCCTTAACCTTTAAGAGTCGATTAAAGTTACAGTGGAACATGCAAAAAAATCAGACTCAGTACAGTTACAGAGCAGTGATTCATTGCTCCAAATTTAATATAGGTACTATAGTTCTGGTGTTGGTTGTACATTGAGGATTTTACTTACATATGAAGAAAGAAAGATTACTGCATGGTGCACGCTGCATCTGCCTCACTCTGCCCTCCTGCTGCTCCTTCCATCTTTGCTCATTCTCTCTCTCCGTCAGTTTCACATTACTTTCACCCCTCCTGTTCTCAGGCGTACTCCCAGGATGCCTACCTGAAAGGCAATGAGCCATATTCAGGTGGAGCCCAGAACCTCCCTGAGCCGCCGCCTCCTCTCTGTTACCCTCCCACCAAGCCCAGCTCCTCGGCCACACAGTCCAGCCACAACCTCCACAGTCCCCTGGACAACTGGCAGTGCCGACCCGGCCAAACCACCTCGCCACTGGACAACCGCCCCCCTGCCGCTTCTACCCCCACCTCCGGCTGGTCCGGGGGTCCTGAGGAGGCCAGTAGTCACTTTGCCCCACCAGGGCGGCATCGTGGCCGCTCCTCATCAACCGTCAGTGCGCTGGACTTTCACTTTGCTAACCACAATGCTGCCATCGCCTCTGCAACTCTGCCTCCACCAAGGAAGAGCAACATGCCGGCCTCTGCCCGCGCACACACCGATGCCCTCTGCCACCAGGCTTTGTCGGACTGGTACTACAGCCAGGCTGAGGCAGCCGAGCGCATGTCCCCCCGCCACCGGAGCATATCTCAGGACCGTTTAGCGGAGCTGGGGCTGGGGTTGGCACTCGGCCCAGGACCAACGCCTGCCTCCACAACCTCTGCGGAGCAACGTAGAAGAGAGACCCTCATGCACCACCACCATCAGGCAGCAGCAGCCTCCCATGATACCTATTGGCTGGGGGGCTGGGGTGGTATATCAGGATCAGGAAGCAGGTCATGCTCAGAGGGCCTGCTGGCAGCCTATGCAGAGTACGAGCACAACTACGGGCGTTCTGTGGAAACACTGGCACAAGCCTCTGCACTGGTCACACCACGTGACGAACAGTCTTCACAAGGCTCCCAGATGACAAAATTCAGCGAGCAGAAAGAGCAGAAAGCCTCAGGAGGGCATCAGCAGCAAACCGCAGTAGCACCCCCAATCACAACCTCCTCCACAGTGCCTCCAAGTGGCAGGCAGTCAGGTCAGCAGGTAGCTGAACCCCAGACAAGGCGAGTAAAAGAGGAAGAGTTGGTGGGCTACAAAAGCTACAGTCCTTCTTTCTCCCACAAAGCTGGTCACCTCCTCCAGCAGGCGCACTCCTTCAGAGAGCCCACCTACAGCGGCCCTCACCTCAACTGGAGCTCCGGCAGCAGAAGCAGCCCTGCCGACAGCGATGGAGGGATGGTCCCCCGGCCCCAGTCCACCCCAGCCCTGTCTGCATCAGAGGAGGAGAGAGCCCGGCTCGGGGAGGACAGGGAGGTCATCTCCCCTATCTCCCTCAATCAAGAGGTGGTCCTAAGGCAGAAACCGCCTTCCGGACGCTGGACCCCTGTACAGGCACTTCGACATCACAACTACAACACAACTGTGGATTCGCCTGAGACCCCTGGTTTGACACCTTCACCTGGGACTCCCTCTCCTGTCTCTGGAGGACCAGGCCCCAACCGCAGGGTCAATGGTAGTCTGGCACAGCATGCATACGACTCCCTGTCCTCTATTCCCTTCATAGGTTAGTGACCTTCTCTTTATAGCTTGTAGCAACTGACTTAATACAGCTTCCAGATGTCACACTTGGTCAACACCAACAAAAATTAAAATTTTGCAAAATTTTCATTTTTCAAGTGGTGTAAAACTACTGTAAAAGAAAAAACTGATTACCGTATGTGTCAGTCTTTTGACAAATACACATGTGTATTTTGGTGTCAGTTGCTACAGAGCTCTCCAGTCCACTTAACTAATGTGAGCCTTTAGTGCACTAAGAAAGTTTCTATCCTCTTCTTTCCATGTTTTTTTTTTATCCTTTTCAATGTTTTTGTGCATCTTTATCTGTTTGTGTATGTCATATACATGTCAGCGTAATGCCTGTACTGTCCATACATTTAGTTGTTCAATATATGTTTAATATTGTGTTGATGTGTGTGCTATCAATGTTAAATGTGTTGGTATGTTCTTGAACTATTTACAGTAATTGTATACTGTAATTAAGCAACATTACATGAAGTTTTATTTCTTGAAACATTTCTCTGAAGCTGCTGTGGAGGCAGAAATGATCTTATAGGTTCAGTCACTGAGTCAGATAATGGCGGTTTTGCTGGCAGACTAAAGTCAAGTGAAGAATGGTTGAGGCCTACCTTTATCGCTAAAAGAAAAAAAATTCAGTCTAACTCAAATTGCTATCAACACTACTAGCCCATAATTGCAAATATGAATGCCACACTCAAAAAACTTAATTCATTTGTTATTTTAAGGCAAGACTGTGAAACTGGTACCAGTAGCCTAGCAGCTTATGACCAATGTAGCTAATGTTCTTAAACACTATTGCTAGGTAACTTACCGACTAACTTTGTCGGTTAACTGACTTTATGACTCTTCTCTACTTGTGCTACTGTTACACAGCATTCACATAGCATTCTGTTCTTCCCACCAAGTAGAAGGAATAGGAAAAAACACCTGTTAATCAGATTTGTGGGTATTTTTCAAAGATGGTTACGCTCACTGCTAGCTTTGTATTCACACCAAACAAATTAGCCTAAACTAGCTGTTTTTAAAAACCGTGTTAAATATTTATATCAGATTGCTAACCAGTGAAACCAGATAGAAACAATGTAGCACTATAGCTAGCTCATTTTTAATGAGCTGAATTGACAGTATTATGTTAATATTGGATTTTATTATGTGTATCTGTTAGTTTTTTCCAAGCAGGAGACTTGTGTGTTTTTTCCATAAGGCCACTTGGAATTGCGATCTACACAATTTGACGTGAACATGGCAGTACACTATGTTTAACACAGCTGACACATGATTATTGTCATTGTGCTTGTAGCCATATTTCACTTGCTGTCAGTCAGCTCCACTAATAACGATGTATTTTAACTGCCTCCAGAGATTCTTTGAAAAGGAAGTGAAATTCAATGTGGTTCCTTTCGTTAAGAGACCATTTCTGCCTCCAGACTAGCTCTACCTCAGAGACATGTTTTAACAACTAAAACACCACCTGGCTTATTTTGTCTTGTCAGTGTTTAATCCCTCATCTCTCACCCCCGGTTGCTCTGATGATGACCTTGCAGATGAACCCACCAGTCCTAGTACTGACCTACAAGCCTGCTATGTACCAGCCTGCTCTGTGGTGCCCAGTTCCACTATGGCCACCCTCACTTCCACCTCTGTCTCCCCCACCCTGTCCTCCATCTCCCCCTTTGTCCGACTTCGTTCTCAGGACTGCAGTGAGTCTCATTCACCCGTCCTAATTACTGACAGGGCCAGACCAGTATACTGTGTGTTCTCCAGTATGTTGGGGTTAAAGTTACCAGAGGCTATTGCCAGTGTTTTATGTCAAACTGACAAGTAGTGATGTAATGTTTAATAAATCAACCAGTATTTTGGCACACTGAGATACTTGTCTAGCCCTAGACTCAGACTAATCTTAAGGGAGTACAGTGACATTTACATTTGAAGAATTCTCAGCACTCTCTGAGACAAATATTTGTAGAGAGTTCATCATAGTATCAAAAAAGATGCTGTGGCACAATTAAGAAGTGAGACAAGTGGGTTCTAGAAGGGTTCCAGAACTTTACCAGAACGCTGTAAACTCCCACAAGTTTCTTTTAATGATACCCTCTCTGTTTTAATCACACAGAAACACTCCTCTCTAATTACTGACACTAACTACAGACTACAAACACTAACTCCTGTATAGTTTAACAGTACCAACAATAGGTTGTTGTTATGATCCTCAGTTTTAATTACTTCTTAGCTTCTGAGAAATGTTATTTTGGTTTAGATGATTCTAAATACTACAATACCCATGAGCCTCAGCCATCATTACTATTGAAAAGAAAGGAGCACATTCAGAACCCTCTGTCTTTGCATTTGTTAACACAGAATAATATAGTCAACATTCACCCAGAATCTGAAGGACAACTGATTTAAACAGTTGAATTAAACTTATTTAGTTTATGCTAATTGTAATTTTAAAAGTTCTGTAATCGCATAAAAATGTTACATATGGTGACTTTAACGTAGCGTCTATATTAGCAAATTATGTCTCAATTTGCTACATTGGGATAAAAGCGTTCCTACCTCTCACTTTTTTCATTAAAGAACCTATTCGTCAATATTTTTAGTAGCCCAGCATGAACTAAAAATCTAAATGTCAGAGTATTCCTTTAATGTACAGTACCAGTCAAACATTTGGACACACTTTCACATTCATTTGAATAAGAAAGTGTGTCCAAACATTTGACTGGTACCGTATGTATGTTAAACCCTGTAATTCATCCACCTTCCTAATGTCATATTAATAACTCAGTTTGACACGACAGATCACTTGTTCACATGTTCACTCACCTTGTTGTCAGTTCATTTTTCACTGTTACATCATACATTGCATATTTGTTTACTCTTGACTGTAAGTCTTTCTCCGCCTCCGTCTTCCTTTTTGACTCGTCTTTTGTATCATCAGGCAGTATCAAAGGTCGTCGCTCGTCTTACCTGCTGGCCATCACCACCGAGAGATCCAAGTCCTGTGACGAGGGTCTCAACACCTTCAGGGAAGAAGGCCGTGTCTTCTCGTAAGTCTGGCGAAACACTTTAAAAGTTGCATTCTGCACAAAAATGGGTTATTTAAAATGTATGGTAGCTTTAAGGTGATTTAACACCAAGTTATCACAGTAAAGTCTCCTTTCTAATTTTTTTTGCATGTTGGTTGTATTTCTTCTTTCTTCTCATTTTAAGTAGTTTATTAATGGTGCCTGCAAAGTACATACTGTGTAAACTCTCAACACATGCTGCTTTACACTTGTGTGCATTTTGTTCCACAGCAAACTACCAAAAAGAGTCAAGAGCTTTTTCATTGATGGGGTGAGTAGATTATATGCACCTCTCTATTTTCTTCACTATCCAGAGTGCATCTTTTAATATCCCTTCATTGTCATTTCAGTCTCTGGAGAACTTGCGAACCCAGGAGGAAGCCCGTTCCAAACGTCACTCCACCTCTGAACTGGGAACCATCACCTTCAGTGATGTACGCAAGGAGGGCTGGCTGCACTACAAACAGATCCTCACAGAGAAGGGAAAGGTACAACACACTGCTTATATACATACTGCTCCCCAATTTAGGTAAAGCTTTCTAATCTGACGCTGCAGATTTACAGTTTACAGTGATAACTGCTGATTTACCACCTGAAATTGCTGTTATTCTTTTTATAAAACAGTGGGGGTTTTTGGGAGCCAAATGGTTCCTGCACATGCCGCTAAATTGCAACATTCTCGGTTTGATACAAGCCAGGGACATTTGTTGCTTGTCTTGTGTCCTGTGTGCAACTTCACTGTGATTGTCTAAAAAAAGGCAAAACTGCCAAAACAAAAGAAACAGTGGCTTCTTGATTGCAGACAGAGGTAAACAAAAGCAGTGTAGAGTTTAGTGTAGAGCCAACACTAAACAGTAAACCCGAGTCCATGCCTGCACTCATATGGCATACTCTTTGAGCTGCAACACACAGTATATCTAACACACTTGATATACCATATACTTTATATATACTTGATACTTGGCTGTGCTCTGCTGTTTTGGTTTTTTTGAGATCACAACATACATGGGATACATTATCTCACTTACTACAGCTCTATGTACACCAGTTCGACATATGCAGAAATATAAAGATTGACAGGCCTGCTGTGCCTAGTTACAATTGCTAAGCTGTGATTGGATAATAGCTGTTCGAGGGAGGGATTTAGCTAATGTTATTTTGAAACTTTTCATTAAAGGTTGTTTTCCTCCTTCTGTCTCGGCTCATTGTAGAAAGTCGGTGGCGGCATGCGGCCATGGAAACGCGTCTTCTCCGTGCTCCGCTCCCATTCGCTCTTCCTGTACAAAGACAAGCGGGAGGCCGTCCTTCACGGGGCGGGGGCAGGAACCAGCCAGGATGAGCATCCCCCGGTCAGCATCCGCGGCTGCCTGATAGACATCGCCTACAGCGAAACTAAACGGAAGAACACCCTGAGGCTGACCACACAGGACTTCTGCGAGTACCTGCTGCAGGCAGAGGACAGGGACGACATGCTGGCCTGGATCAGGGTCATCAGGGAGAACAGCAAGATCGACAACGAGGTTAGACCAGATCAAGTTCATCTTATACTGTTAACACACACACACACACACACACACACTAAACTCATTTTACTGCTTTCTATTTGTTTCAGGAGATTGGTTTCTCAAGGCAGGCTCTCATCAACAAGAAGCTGAATGACTACAGAAAACACAGGTCAGCCTGGTGGATTATATTTAGTCTTTGCTTGATCACAACTGTCCTTTACTCTCTGTGTAATTACGAGTCACTGTAGCTATGGGCTGAACACTTGTCACAAACAATAACTTGAACTGCACTTTGCAAAAAAGCAAGAAAAACAAGGGAGTTCACTTCTTCTTTTTTTTCAACTTAAAACAGAGGTCACCATAAGAAAATGAAGACCCGAAGAAGAATGCATTGTGTCTCAGCCCTCTTGTTTGACATCTTTTAAAAAATAACCTTTAATCACAGCTTATGTGATTTTTGACTGTTGTTTGTCTCCCTCTGTGCAGTCTGACAGGTAATAAACCAGATGCTTCTCCCAGAGGTCACCGCATGATGCCTCCTTTCCTATTGGCTAAGACTGACAACACCTCAGTGAACCGATCATCTAGAACTGGTGGGTACACACATGGTTCTGCTCTGCTTTGTCCATACTAAGTTATCATTTCCACGAGGATATAAATAACAAATTTAAATGTGTGTTCATGTGTGTGCGTGTGCGTGTACTCAGATGACAACAAGGCACTGTGGGGCATCAATATCATGAAGAAGAGCAAGAAGACAGGCAGTCCCAAGGCTTTTGGTGTGCGACTGGAGGACTGTCAGCCAGCTGTCAACAGTAAAGTGAGTTACACTGTGTTTTAGAACGAAATTTAAAATGAACATCGACAGCAACGGCGTGATTCATAGCATCAAAAAAAGAAAAAGAACTATGAATTAACAAAGGTGATTCATACATTTAGTCATAGGGATTAAAATTTGCACTTTTTCCGTTTACACTCTGTTGTGTACAGAGAAATCATGCACTTTGCTTCCTTTTTCATTTTTATCTAGTATCTAGACTTGTTGTAGCAATTATTATGCAGTTGATAAAGAAACTCAAACTCAGTTAAGAAGCAGAAAGGAACATATGTTTCTCTGTTTTTGGCCAATCCAGTGAATAGACTGGAGTAGCCCAACCAGAGATATGAGAGATGTGAAGAAATGCATATCCTGGCTCCAGATCTCTACTTAGCACACAGACATGAGATTTATACTGAGCTTATCATCTCACACTGTAAAATAAAGAGAATTTTGCAAGAAAAAAGTTCAATTGTTCCTTTAAAGACGTGATTTTGACCCTTAACCCTACTATATACACTGTCATTGAATTAGTTATGAATTCTTACCAATTCTGAAAGCCAGTGTTGCGTGGTGATACTGTCTATATATACTGCATGTGACAGGACATTATACATTGTTACATGCTTGTAGAGCCCAGCTAGTGTTGTTTATTACTGTCAGGTTGAGTGTAAAGTAGGGCTGGGCAATATATTGAAATTATATCGATATCGTGATATGAGACAAGATATCGTCTTAGATTTCGGATATCGTGATATCGCGATATGTCATCAGAGTTTCTTTTCCTGGTTTTAAAGATGCATTACAGTAAAATATGTAATTTTCTGAACTTACCAGACTGTTCCATCTGTTCTATTATGTACCTTTTAACCACTTTTTCATTATATCCACATTACTGATGATTATTTATCATAGATTTCATAGTGTAAATATTTAGTGAAAGCATCGACAGTCATCTCTATAATATTGTTGTAATATCGATATCGAGTTATTTGGTCTAAAATATTGTGATATTTGATTTTGTCCATATCACCCTGCCCTAGTGTAAAGTGTAAGGTGTAAAGTAACAAAATAGTCAGTTAGTAACTTGAGCTTGATTTTTTGTATTATTATAATATTATATATGACTATTGTTTTATTATTATAATTATTTAGTTAAATATGGATGTTCCCTGCTTTTGTTTCTCTTCATCTACTCCTCTTTCTTTTCCATCTCACCTCTCACCTCCTCTTCTCCTCTCCACAGTTTGTCCCTCTGATCGTAGAGATGTGCTGCGCCGTGGTGGAGGAGACGGGTCTGGAATACACCGGCATCTACCGAGTGCCAGGAAACAATGCCATGGTGTCCAACCTGCAGGAGCATCTCAACAAGGGCATGGACATCAACACAGCTGAGGAGGTGTGGAGGACACGTCTGTTCAAGTATTCATGGCTGTTGTTTTATATAATTCCACAACCAGAAACACTAAATCTTTCCCCCTCTTCTCTCCAGAGATGGCAGGACCTGAATGTAATCAGCAGCCTGCTCAAATCGTTCTTCCGGAAACTTCCTGAACCAGTGTTTACTGATGGTGCGTCCATGACATCATATTCATTCTATATAATCATAGTGAACATGTATGATGTGTAATGTACAATTAGATTTGCTAATGAATTCTCTTCACAGTTTATATGACTTTTTTCATTTTCAAAATGTTGTAATATTCCATGTTTTTCATTTTTCATGCTCTTTCTCTACCAGATAAATACAATGATTTCATTGATGCCAACCGGATAGAAGACGCAGAGGACCGTCTGAAAACCATGAAAAAACTGGTAAGTGTTGGAAAGATGGCAGAATGTAGAGTTGTGAACACAGATTACGGTTTATTGAAATGTGTTTATCAGAGATTCATTTCTTTATAAAATCTAATCCACATTTTAACAGCAACGTATCTTCTTTCCTACACACTTGCTGCTTTCTTACAGATTCATGACCTCCCAAACTACTATCACCACACCCTTAAGTACCTGGTAGGCCACCTGAGGAAGGTGGCAGACAACGCTGACAAGAATAAAGTAACTCATCACTACACTGAATTTTAATGTGATTTTTACATTTGCACACAAACTGAACCATGGATGTAACTTTTATTTTATTTCCAGATGGAACCAAGAAACCTGGCTCTGGTGTTTGGTCCCACTCTGGTGAGGACATCAGAGGACAACATGACCGACATGGTCACACATATGCCTGACCGCTACAAGATAGTGGAGACACTAATCCTGCACGTAAGAACCAACAGCTGCCTCCTCTCCTCCAATGCAAGACATAATGTAGCATTCATAACAAGTCGGTCTTGTATTCTGTCTAAACACCATGCAGTGATGCTGTGTCTGCTTTCTCCAACAGTATGACTGGTTCTTCAGTGAAGGAGAGCTGGATGATGAAGAGAAGGTATGTAGGACCCCAACTACGGCTCTGTCAGTGCAAAGAGCTGAGAACGTGAATACAGGAATTATTTGTAGTCACATGCCATCATTTGTAATTTCTGTGTGTATGGTTTTGTGTGTGTGTGTGTGTGTGTGTAGCCCCCAGATGATAAGCGGGACATGCAGCCTGTGCCCAACATCGACCATCTGCTGTCCAACATCGGCAGGCCAGGTATGCCAGGAGAGGCATCAGGTGAGAAATGAACTGAAGCAGCACTGGTCTTAGTCATTATCTAATATCTGTGACATTCTTACAGAAATACACGTCAGCTATAAGAGTTACTAATGTAATTAATATACAGCCAATTCAGAGAAAAACTTTTTCAAATGTTTCCCAAACATTTGCTGTGCTTTTAAAGATACTGTAGAGTCAGATGTAGTTTATAATTATGATGAAGCTGCAAGTGTTAATGAAAAAAAGGCTCTTCCATAAACAATTAAAAGTAATACAGTATGGGCCTGATTTACTAAAGGTTTGAGTGTGTAGAAACGTGTGCAAACTTGACATCACCCGCACAAAATGTGCAAGCTGATCTACTAACGCAGAGCACTGAGGTTTGTGTCTTTAACTGTGCAAGATAGTACGTGCTGTTCATTTAGTACGTTTGTCATAATGAATGTAATATGAGACGTTTCAACCCCAGTGTGTAAAATACAGGGAGGAGAAAATGCAAATATGTTATTTAGTACACACATTGTGATTTACCAAACATGAAGGTATTATTTATAGACGCAGTTAGCGTCAGAAATAATACCTTTGAAGGACAGGTATTAACCGGCTGTTACTATGGAGACGAGGAGACGGAGACACAATGACAGAATACACAGAGGACAGAGTTTTTCCACCTGTGTTAATATTTTTGGAGTGGAATATTTGTGGTTTTACTAACAGCATTGACTTCGTCACTAATACTCTCCATATGTGGGTTTCTCTGGTAATATTAGTTGTTGTTATAACTCAATATATTAGTTAACCTCTTCCACTAGAACCTGATCACATTTCATTTTGTGCTTACAGCTTTCTGCTCGTCCAAACTCTCCATTAAGACACAAAACCCTCATTTAAATACTGCTGTCTCCACCTGTTGCACCTGTTTTCATTTACACAGTTATTCTTAGTAGATCAGCTGCAAAACACACAAAAATGAAACTCACAATCTATTGCACTGTGCACGCTATTTAATACCCACTATTTGGGATCTTAGTAAATCAGGCCCTATGTGTTTTAACATTCCTATGTATATCTACAAAATATGTGTGGAGCAGAGTCAGATAATCCAACTAACAGGCAACTGGGCAAAAATTAGCTTTGGGACCTAATTGACCCCTTCATTTCTCCCACTTTCTGTGCATTGTGCATGTGTTAATACTTAGTTTGTAGTAATTTGATCAAGCACCCTTTTAATTAGTAATGTATCATGTACGTACTCAACAAGGCTTTTACTCAGGGCCCATCAACAATATGGGGCTTTAAAATTTGTTAATAATGCAGGTGATGCCTCGATGTTTGTTCATAATGTGCTTTGTAAGTGATTCAGTTACAACAAAACAATATCTACACAGTGAATCTGGAGCATTGGGGCCCCACTGAGGGTCTGGGTTCCCAGTGCATATAAGCAGGGATAGCTATGTATGACTAATCACTTTTCAATAACTGTGATCTGTTTGTGTGGGTCATGTAGTGAAGTATCAGACCTGGCTGGGAATGTTACCTTTCTACGTCATAGTATTTATATTCAGTGTAGTTATGACTGCAACTGATCATTTGAAATAATTGAAATTCTAATGCTTTGTAACTGTTACTGTGTGTTCAGACCATTTAAGAGGTGGTGTGATGATATGCAAAGTCATTGGGAAAATGTGGGGGGAAAATGTGCACATATCCCAGGCTTTATGAATATGCTTTATAAACACAGGCAGAGCTGAATGTAAACACACACACTACCACAGACATGGTTGGGGAGTCCATTGCGAGCCAGGCAACTGCCCATGTTTGTACAGGTGGTGGAAAAATAAACATACACAAGTCAAATAAGCACAAATGTATGAAAACACTTTTTAAAGCTGCACTAATTAATTGTTGCCACTTGGGGGCAGCAGAACAGCAGACTGTTTAGCTCTGTTTTGGTCTCCACCAATTCCTGAGAAACATATCTGACTCTTAAGCTGCTAAATGCTCTACTTTGT
The DNA here is from genome assembly GCF_963691925.1 of Scomber scombrus. Lineage (NCBI taxonomy): Eukaryota > Metazoa > Chordata > Actinopteri > Scombriformes > Scombridae > Scomber > Scomber scombrus. The sequence continues at coordinate 2,509,775 of NC_084990.1, forward strand.
TCACCAGCTAGTCTCTAACTGTCTGTTTGGTGCTGGACAAGTAGGTTGCAGTGGGTTTATCAGAGATTTATAGCCAAAAACAGCTGCCTGCATCTGATTGAAATGATTCTGATGAGAATGGAGATTGAGGGCCATGAAAATAAAAAAAATTAAAAACTGAAAGATGCAAAAAAAAAATGCTTTTTTCTTTTCTCTGAACCTTCCTGTAGATTTCTGTCTGTACTTTTTCTCCAGCTGATATGTTTCACCCTGTATACTCATGATGTTTTACAACTTTTGTCTCAATTTCTCTTTTCTGGACCTTTCTGCACTGCTTGTCTCTAGCTGAGACAGTGGATCAGCCTCTTCGGTAGGACCAGGTCTCTCTCCTTGTGTGTTTGTGTTTGGTGTTTCTGTTGCACTTTGTCTCATTTTCTCATTGTCTTGGTTTTCCACCAATTTTTCCTTTTTCCCTTTTTGTTGCTGATCTCAAAGGTGAACTCTAGCCAATTTGACTTGACGTAGTCAAACTATTAGATTGAACAGGTAGGTGGTAATACCTGCCGCACCTCCACCGGTGCCCATTTGACTAGCTGCGGGGTCATCAGCCGAAGACCACTGTTCACAGATGTTTCGCCCCTTATCCCGGAACATCTCTTGGTGGCGGGGCAGTGAACAGGGACGTACTACATCAAGTGTATTTGTTTGCCTGACTTTTAAAACAAAATCTCTGATAATGGCTAGAGTTCTCCTGAAAGGTTGCATTGCCAGTAGTGTGTGCTGTGATTAGCCAGATATCACACCTATGTACCACTCCTAACACTACTACCACCACTTGTCCAGTGATGACATGATTCTAACCCACATCTTGTTCCTTTCAAACAGATTCCACCACCAGCGATTCTCTTAAGTCAAAGGTAAGCAAGAAAGAAATCTCTTACTTGTTCTCCATAAATGTCAGAAGTAGACCATTTTTGCGTGACAATTTTTTGACTGGGATGTGAACCTTAATGTTTCAGCTTTCTTCAGGCTCCAAGAAAGACCTGAACGCCAGAGACTTCCTGTCCAAGTCCATCATCTCTGCTGTTACCCGCAAACGTAAAAAATCCCCTAGTAACCACCTGCCCGGCAGCAGCGCTGATGAGGACTCCGAGCATGAGCCAGTCAAAGCCAGCAACTACGGGGGAGGAGATGGGGGAGGAGAGGAAGAGGACAGAGGAGAGGAAGAGGCAGTCAAGGAGGAACGTACCATTCCTAAGAAAGAAAAAAAGGATAAAAAGGGAAATGGGATAAAAGTTCAAGAGACGACGGAGGGAAAGGAAGATGGAAGAGAAGAAGCTGAAAAGGACATGGGTAACAGACCAGGCAATGATGCCAAGAATCGTGGAAGGGAGAGCAGGTCAAGAGCTGCACCACAACCTCGTCCAAACAGCTTCCTCTACTCACACCATCAGACCCACGCCACATACGCACGACCCCCACCTGTGACCATTCCTCCTCCGCATCCAAAACCTCACAATCTGTCAAGAGGACGCCCCACAGCCCCTTTCTGGATCTCCCCCACCAAGCTTCCAAACCACTACCAAGCCTCCAGGCTTAACGGGGCCCAGCAGCCGGATTGGAACCAACCAGCACCGGTCCGCTACAGGAAGAACAGAGGCGGGAGGACAAGGGCTATGTCCATGAATCTGGACGTTGAGCCGGGCAGGAGTGAGGACAGAGCGAGAGTGTGGAGATCAGAGAGGGAGGAGGTAATCAAAGTCACTGAGGGAGCACCAGGTCAGCATGGAAGTGTTGGGGTTCCTCGGGGATCAGTTATAGGTCCCAGTTCGGTTCAACAAATTGATCCACTCCCTCGTCTCGCCCAGGAGGCTCCCCCACTCTCGTCTTCCTCGGGATGGATAGATCAAAGCTCCGTGGGATCTTCCACTGTTGTTCTGAGGAGATCTGGCCTGGTGCCTCGGGACAAGACGAGAGCCTGGCGTCGTCACACAGTGGTGGTCTAACCGCTTCATCTACTAATGCAGTACAAAGCACTTCTTGCCCTTTACTCATAAACACTTGGACCACCTGTGTCACTGCTTCTAAAGCCAAGTGTCTGTCACGTGACCTGAGGATCTCAGCTGTATCAAGACTCTTTCATCTTAGCTTTTTATTGGCACTGTAATTGGAGAATGTGCGGTTGTAGAGTTTCATTCCCAAATTAGATTACTGTTTGATAAATCTGAAACTTACTCCAAAAAGAAACACACTGCCTGTCGCTATTCACCTACTATTGAAACTATCCAACTTAGACTCTTTTACTTACAAGATAACTGTAGATGTAATTATACATGTCTTATATATTGTGCATTGAACGTGCATTGAGCTCATATTTCTCCTGAATTCCCAAACTAAAACAAGACGCCGTTCCACACAGCTGTCATAGATATAGTCCCACCTTGAATTTCAGCTACAGCCACATTAGAAAACAGGCATCTTGTTTGCAGGTCCTTGGTGGTAGAAGTTCGGTGACATAGTGTGTACTAGCAAAAGCTAGTTGGCAAGCTAACTGCTAACACACTAACATGCCAGGAACATGCTTGCGCTGGTCAGTCACAGTAGCTCTGTCACCGCCTCATTTGCTTTACCGCCCTATCTGCGTCCGCCACCTTGGGACAGCTACGTACAGCAACACCACTGGGACAAACCACATTAGATTTGAGTTTAACAAGAAGACAAATGAAAAGGAAAGTGACTTAATGACTCAACTAATAGAGCAGCTGCTGGAAAATGTAATTTACAGCAAGAAATCCTGCGAAAAGGGTGATATATATATATTCCCATAAAGTAACCATAACAATAGCAGGAAAATCTTCAACCCTAATTACCATCTGTTAAAGCCTCCATGTGATTATAGCATCTTAGTTCAGTAAATTATTCAGATAAACTTTTTTTAGGAAAATTGAAACAATCCCACTAAAAATAGTTGCATCTGTGTTGTAGTGTCATTCCCAACACTACCACTAAGTGGTGCCAAAACCTAAACATGGTGTCATTAACACATATTTCTAAAATACTGGAATGAAACCCTTCAATTGTTAAATAGCCATATTACACATGTGAGACTCTACTCCAGTGCTGCCGCTGCTCCAGCTAACCCTCACCAGCAAAGACTTCAGAGAAATGTGGACTGTGCTGTATACACACTGATGTCTTTCATCACTGCTTCTCACCAATGATGTCCTTGACAATACCCATGTGGCCCGAGTACAGCACTGTACACAACTGCAGAGAAAACCCACTTCAGTTTACTTCTCAGCCCTTTACAAGCGCTTCCAAAGCGTCCTGTGGATCTACAGGAACTTCACTGATCCGTCGGAGCAAATCAAGCTCACTCTCTCTCTCTCTGGATGATTGATGATGAGTGACTTGGGCTTTATGCCAAAGCTTCCTGGGACAAAAAAATGCATGCATGCGGTCAGTGACATAAAAATATGCAAACCCTAAGTGTTCAACACAAGCCTATTGTACTTCCCTCTGTATGTGTGTGTGTGTGTGTGTGTGTGTGTGTGTGTGTGTGTGTGTGTGTGTGTGTGTGTGTGTGTGTGTGTGTGTGTGCGCGAGTGTGTGTGTGCGAGTGTGTATGTGTGCGTGCGCGCACATGTGTGTGTGCTTTGGGGGAGGAGGGCCAGAGTTTTGAGGATACTGACACCTGTTACGTCAGAGGAGCAAAGTGTTAAAGGCAGCTATGTGAAGTCATGCCAAAATTCTTACTTTTTTTTTCTATTTAGGTCATTGTATAATATCAGTAGTGAAGACATGGTGAGCCAAGAGATGGAAAAGGACTCCAGCAGGCTCCAGGTCACATATTATCAGTGTTACACACACACAGAGCGTTGTCATGGCGGCAGTTGAAAATGAGCGAATAACCTTAAAATCCAAAACCAGAGTCTTACCCGAGTGATATTTTTGCATTTCTTCCTTTTTCACATTTTTCAGTACTTTTTTTTCTCGCTCCTTTCTCTCGCTGATGTCTCTACATTAGTTTGTAAAGCAGAGTATGAAAAATATAAAATGGAGCTGAACCAAATTGTACTGCCAACCACTGTCGTCCAAGCAGACTCCATGTTTATCTTAATCATATCTAGTCTCAGTCTGTCCTTCTCTTCTATCTGTGCCCTTGTGCATGTACTTTATGTACGTGGGTGACTGTGTGTGGACCAATTTTGTAACAGTTGTACAAAGCCTTGTTAAGTTAACCTGTGTATATAAATATTATACATAATATATTAAATTATTTGTTTTGGAAATTTGTCTGTGTGTATTTATTGATTGTTTTTTGTGCCAAATAAGGTGAAATAATGAGATGGTGATTGGTTAACAGTGGAAACACTAATGTGTCCTGATGCATCTATTTTTCTTTATTGAACAGAATACACAAACAACCAGTCATTCTAGTTCATTAAGAAAAAAACAATTTATTTAAAGGAAACATAACACTTCAATAAAATAGTATTTTATAGTCAAATTAATATTTTATATCAATCAAGAATAATTTCAATAATGGTGTTATCTTTAATGTTCTGGATTTGTGGATGTGAAAGTTACCTAATAAGATAAATAGATTTATAATGTAACAAATATTAGTCTTTTTTTATATATATATACAATTCTTTGTTAAACAGAATATACAAACAATCAGACATTCCAGTTCATAAATAAAAGATTTTTAAAAAGTTTAAATAAACTACAATCATTTCAATCGAAAGAAAGAAAAAAAAAACTAACTAACTAAATAAAAAAAGGTATGTGATACACACTGAATAGATTTTGATAATAGATGAACTTCTTATTTTTTATTCAGTGTAGAGATCAAAGTAATATTTTATTTCAATTAAAAATAATATATGGGTCAATGACGTGATTCTTTTTTTGTGTCCATGTGGTTTAGTCACATTTAAAAGGGTTAAAATGTGAAAATAAATGCATGAATAACTTGCACACATTCCTTTCTTGTGGACCGAGTATAACATTTCTGCTTTTAATCCATTTTGAGAGAATATATTAAAGGATTATGGCAAAAATGTCCCAGTGGTGTAACCATAAAAACTTGAACCAAAAAACGTACACTTGCTTAAAACCCCTCAAATTGTCAATAAAACAACTAGTTTGGCATGATCTTACATTATAACTTTTATATTAAATAAAGGTAATGGAATACAGTTGTTCTAAATATTAAATATAATTTGGGGAATCATGTCAAGTCACATGAACCACATGAAGTGTCTCAAAGTGTAACCACCATTTAAAATAGTGAAGAAGACCATATAACAGGAAGTGGTTTTACAGAGAAGGACCACTGATGATGACAAGTTTAACAAGCTCGTAATAACTCATAAACTGATGTTTGTTGGACTTGGTCAGGTTTGCTCGTTTTTCATGTCCAATGGTGTAACCCTAGAAAAACATGAATTCATTAAAATGAATATTTACTTTAAGAATTACATTTCAAATATTGAGGCCATGTGATTACACAGGTGTCAAATTTGATTTTAAAATGAAATGTCAAAATCAATTAACTTCTTGCATCATTTGAGTCCTATTAAAAGCCTTTCTGTTAAAGGACCAGTGGCTTATGATGCTAATTAAAGATGGATCATAACAAAATCTATATATTTTAGAATATTACTAAACATATTTCTCAAAAATCTGTGTATATTGAGTTTGAATTCATTTAAATTGATTATATATGATAACATATGTTTGAACTTATTTTGTTTATATTCAGTAGTAGTTGGTATATTATAGTCTACCACAGTTGCTGCAGCAGTCACAGCACACAGCAGGAAGAATATTCATAACACACACCTACATGTGTGACAGTGTTAACAGCAGAACACACACACAATTGTTAAATTCCTCTTTAACCTCCACACACACACACACACGACACAGTACGATCTTCTATGCAATATACATTTTTAATCAGAGCTGTGTCAGTGGAACACATGACTCATCATTATAGGGCAGTTTGACAACAGTTCTTCATCATTCGGTGACAATGGCTTCAGTTACACTCATCAGTTCAGTACCATCAGATTACAATCAGCAGCAGCAACAATCTGATGACTGGAGAGATAACTGTGATCAGAACAGATGTCATGATGTGGACACAGAAGCAGAGATGATGTCACCTCCAGCTGATTCACAGCTGCTCCTCAGATCTGCTGACATTTACAGTTAAGTGTCATTTTGTAGTTAACGGACGTTAAAGAGGGACTGTGACATGATTACCGTTAAATAAGCATCCAACATTTTCAGTGGGACCATCTGTAGTTTCACTCCTGCACACACAGAAGCTTCTTCTGATGCTTCTGATTCTGTATATTACAAAACATGGAGCTTATTGTACCAAAACCCACTAGAAAAGGAATAAAAGGTGAATGTACATTATAATCCATCAGCAGTACAAGCACACATCCAGGTGTTTTTCATGCCAGCTGATGAATCAACTTGAATAATTTAAATGACAGTTTGCTGCAGTGAGTGATTTGTGAGGATTTGAGAAACACGTTTCTGTCCCATACAGACATCAAGTCCACAAACGTCCCTCCTGCCTTCTGTCCAGTGCACACACAGTGAGGGAGGATGTGGATCCTTCACTCCTGTACAGATTGGTGGATTCCTGCTTCATGAAGATATGCGACTTCTCTTCTGGGCTTTCCTCAGCAGGTAGACCAGACCCTGAGCGACAAACGGCCACACCAGGAAGAGGACCACCGTCTGACCGGACACGTCGAACGGCCAACACTTGTCCTCCTGAGGGGACAAATGACATCATCGTTTATCATAAAAAAACATGGCTGACAGCTGCCTCCTAACTGCTGTAGTGTGTAGTTGTGTCTTTGAGTGTTTTTAGTGTTAAAGTTGCTAAATGACTACACACACTGACTTTAACTACACATTTATTTCCACAGAGATTTAAAGCAGCTCACTGTTTCCCCCCCTCAATGAACGATGGAACATATTTGTTGCAGACTTAAATAAAAAGTAACCATTAAAAACAAACTATGATTAAATGACTACTGATTACAAATAGACACGTGGAGTAGTTACACAGAAAACACACTGAACAGCAGGCTGCCATGCTATCTCTATGGAAACCTGCAGCAGCATCACTTCACAGGCATCTGAATCAATTAGTTGCCACCTATAAAACTAATAACCAACTATTTTTTTTTAAATCAATGAATTGTTTGAAGTCATTCTTTAAGAAAAAATCCAAATTCGCAAATTTGCAGCTCTTCAAATGTGAATATTTCCTGGTTTGAGTAGTGGACTGCTGCACAGTACTAAACTACATCTAATGATGTATTTGTGGGCTGTGGGAAACAGTGATCAACATTCTAAATCTAAATGTATGTACAGTCCCACTGAGAATTAGATCAGCATCAAACAGCTGGGACAAAGCACTAAAACACACAGGCAGCACCATCATTTTATAAAAAGTGAAATTACAGCACTTTATTGAGTGCTGTAGATGGAGTGATATGAGGAATGAGTGCAGGATTCATGTGGGCAGACAATAATCTCCACAGGTGGAGAGCAGAGGTAGCTGATGTGATCGAGCAACTGAGTAAGAACCAGAGTGATTGTGCTGCTCGGTTTAAAGTGAGTCCAGGTGTTGTCCAGGTGTTGGTAGTGAGGTGGCAGATCTTAACTCCTTCCGAGCCAGGTAATAGTCATTTGATTATTGGGATCATGTACAGTGTTAAACATAAATGTTAGTTAGATTGTAGCTTATTTCCATCCATCCCCTCAGTAGGTCAATATTTCCCACAATTCACCAGTCCATTCCAACTGCATATTATAAGTAATGTCCAAACAGATGGTCACCACTTGATATTATATCTCTGATCTTCTCTATCTCTGCTTTTCTGCATATCTGACACATAAATATGAAATATCATATCTCAGCTCCTTAATATGACTTCTTACTGTCATCTGATCCTCACTGGAATACTGTGTGGTTGATCTTATCTGTTCAACAAACATATGAGCTCCACTCTATTATATTTATGGGAGCCCCTGCATGTCTTCACTCATGCTTGTGTCAGTGATGAATCTTCACACGCTTGTTGTCTTAAAGGATAAGTTCACAGTATTTCGACTATATCGTAAACCAGCAGTCAGGTGTTCATATGAACAGTAAAGAGGTTTTTACATAGAAAGAGGACTGTGTCTCCTTCTGTGAGATTACCACTGATCGTAACTTAGAATGGTTACAAGATAATAAAAGATGATGTAATTAAAACTAAATAAAAGTGTCAAAATGTAAACTGCTCATTAAGTCCATATTTCATTGTTATACATAATGTGACAATATGATATTAACTTTAGGCTTTCAACTGACTGCACATGACAGTTTTCATCAGCAAACTATTAAAAGCTAGAAACTATTGAAAGTAGTGAGTGAAAAAAACAACTTCCACACTCAGCTCAGTGTGTTTAGGAACAGCATGACTCACACTACTTGTATGTGTTAGATGTAAGCTGAGATGTTGAGTCTTACCTGCTGTTGTGACGCTGTGGCTGCACACTGCAGACATGGTCTCCACTCTGAACCCTGAGCCTGTCTCACACACACACACACACACACACACACACACACACACACACAGAACAGCAGTGAGTCGACGTACTTTACAGCAACAAGAAAAAAACACTTAGCTGCTTTTCATCATGTTGCTTTTCTGACATTTCCAGTCTCCCTCTCCATCTCTGATACAACTTTAATTCAAACACAGGTTACACAACTGTTAAAAAAGTTTCATTTTTTGTCAAACATCATTTCACTGAGCACTAAATGACCTTTGATGTTCCAGCAGGAGGATGACGAGTTTTTAAGTTTTCTTATTTGAAAATCCAAAAATCTTGAGTCTTAAAAATGACTATGAAGCAAAAAACTGACCATGATGTGTCTGTGTTACACAAATCCATCAATAACAGAATATTGGAATATTTGTAGAGAAGTCAAAGGAATCTGAAGTGTTATTTTTGTTCATCAGATCTCAGAAACTCAGCAGGTTTAATCCCCCCTTGCCAATAAATAAACTGGCATATTGAGCTTTTTCATCCAAGGCAATATGAGAAAAATTATATTTTACTATATGCTACAATAAAAAGTTACAAAATCCATTTAATAGGAAAAGAAACTCCAACTTGTCTGCACTTGTCTGTGAGCAGTCATGAACGTCAGCGGACTCAATATAAAGCTTTAAAGCAGGAGTGGTGGTGAGTGGCGTGGGCGGTTCTGCTGACCAATCAGACGCAAGATAAGTCTGGCGCTTACTTCACACACCGTCTCAGGCAACCCAAGACATGAATAGATTAAAAAGTACTAAAATATTCTCATTTTAATTTTTAAATGTTTCTATTTTCTAGCAGTCCGCAACATTTAAACAAATATTTAACAAATCTTAATTATAGGCCTACAATGCTTTTATTTTATTATTATACATATGGAAAGCACTTTGTAACACTGTTTTGAAAAGTGCTATATAAATAAAGTTATCAGCTGCTTGATATCAAGCTAATAATTAGAATCAGGTGTGTTACAGTGAGGAGATACCTGAAACATGCAGGGCAGTAGCTCTGCAGGAGCAGGGTTGGAGACATTAAATATCTTATATTTTTATCATGTTCATATGAGTTCTTACATGTGTGGCAGCGAGTCTCTCCACCACCTCCAGTCTGTCCATCACACTCCTCATGTCCTCTCTCAGCCTCCTCAGAGCCAGAATGATCTGCTGCTGGAGCTGAGCGTCATGCAGCCTCTCTGTCCCTCCCTCTGATCCGTCCCCTCCTCCGCGTCCGGCCCCACCGCCGCCAGGAGCCCCCCGCCTCGGGCTGCCCTGAGGAACGCCACCTGTAAAACAACACAGGGTATTATAATCCTGATGTATCAACACAGTCTAACAGCAGTGTGAAAAGAGAGTAAAAGAACAGCTTACGATCTCTCCAGTTGTGGTTGGAACCTTCCCGCCCGCTGTCTCGACTCCTCCTGTTAGGACCCTTCCCGTCCTCCGCCCCTTCTCCGCCCTGACCCGCTCCTACCTGTCTGACCTCCAGTCGGGCTTCCAGCTGCTGGCTCTGAGCTGGAGAGGACTCTGGGGACACGTGGCCGTTCTGGAAGCCGTTAGACTTGACGAGTGGAATCTGTGAACGGATATCAGATGAATGAGATGCTCTCATTTATTTCACTCCTGCGTTTAGAGGATGTGTGTGAGTTAACGTCGTACCTTGACGCTGCCCAGCTCTTCCACTGAATCCACAGAGTCACAGAAGATCTCACTCTCTGAGTCGCTGGTCAACACCAAACCTTCACACACACCAGAGTCTGCAGGAGCACAGCAAGCATTTTATACATGTGAGAAATTACATTCAAAAAATCATCATGTAGATAGTTACTCTTAAATGTTTTTATATACTTAATCATGGAAATGAGTTCTGGGTGTGTTTAGTTAACACAACCCCAGCAACATGTTGACAGGAGTACATTTCACTCAGTGGTGAACAGTGTTTCCTCTTTATTCATGTGCTGCTGCAGAACTTCACACTATCATTAACCCTTACATACCGTTCAGAGCCATCAGTCTTCACTGACACATGTCAATAGATACGGATCAAATCTGACTCAGAACAGTTTCAATGGACAAACATTAGTAGCATCTATACAAAAGTATAACATTTTAAAATATTTCCATTTTTGTGCATTTTGGGCCACTTTAGGAAACAGTAATCACATAATCAAATTTGACCTGAACAGTATGTAAGGGTTAAAATGAATGTGTACACTGTGTGAGCATTATAACACTGTATGTTATCATGGAATCATTTTGAGTGATTGACTACTCCATCAAATGCCAGAATCCTCTCTCTCCTCAATCTTCAAAGTACATCCACATGAAAGGTGCTGATATAAGATGCTAGTGTGTGTGTGTGTGTGTGTGTGTGTGTGTGTGTGTGTGTGTGTGTGTAGCAAGTCTGAGAACGGCAGAAAGTGACATGAATATGAGTGTGGGTCTCTCTATTAACTATACAGTGCTCTGCATTTCCCCTCCACCATTTTATTCGAGTGTCTGAATGCTTCCACTATATGGAAGCATCAAATATTTCACCATGGAATGAAAAAAGTCCATGACATATACACTACCTTCTGCTAACAATCCCACAATGCAGTACTCCACATTTTAAAGACATGGAAACTGCTGTGACATGACTCTACAGCTGATGGTGATGACACTAAATGATGATGATGATTAGTTAGGTGTCAGAAACCTTGATTTGCTGCTCACTACTGACTGAACTATTTAGTGTTTATTATACAGGGAGTAATGGATGAGTGAGTGATGCTGAGGTTTGAAGCTGGTTCAGGTTCTACAGTTTATTCCGTACTCTGCCACCATGGGGTTCCTCCACCAAAAAAAAAAAAAATCTGAATCTTCTTTCCAGCTATAATGCAGGATCTCTGTACTGTAGAATATCTGAAACAAGCCACTAGCATGTGAAGTATGTGATAAACACACTCAATAAAACGGTGGAAAAGTTACTGATATGGACTGTTTGTGTCTGATGCCTCCAGCTGTGTAGTCAGAGACACATTCATCACCTACCATTAGTGATGGTGTTGGCAGTGAGGTCTACAACCTCAGTGAGGATATAGTCCTCCTCTGGATCTGCACCTTCTGTAGGAGAAGACTCTTCTGGAGGCTCCTCCTGCTCCTCATCCTCAGCCTTCATCTCTGCTGGTCCGTCGGCCCGCTCATCATTGCCTTTAACAACTACAGTCACACACAAAGTATTAATAAACAAGAGTATTTTTTTGTATGTACCACTATTTTTAAAGCTGCATTAATTGTTGTAACAGTGCTTGCCTAGAGAGCTCCACTGACCTTCTTTGAGTGTGAGCAGAGACTCTGGAGGCCGCGGCATGTCATCAATCACCAGGTAGAGAGGCTCGAAGTGGTGAAACATAGAAGCCGTCTTCTCATTCATGGGCGTGGACTCGATGACCTGCAGCGTCAGTGGAAAACTGCTGATTATAACACAAGTCTTCATGATTAATGTTTATGTGCTGCTTCTTATTTCTGTTCACTGATCTGAGCTGGGAGCTGAGAGATGATAAGAATCTGTCAGAATCAGTCTGCAGGGGAGATATTACATGATGCTGGATTTAAAATACGTGAACTTAAGAATGTGTCGTGTACCTCCTGTGCTACTTTCTTCATCTCGTCCACGTATGCTGCCATGGCGCTCTCTCTGCTCATCTCCCCCAGCCGACTCCAGGCGTCCCTAAAACACACACACACACACACACAGAGTTACAACCTGTCACAACATCGATCACCACACCACATCTCATTAACTGTGTGCTCTACTGCTGTGCTGCTGCTTTGATTTAACACTCACTAGACTGATGGAAAGAAGCTTGATGAATACAGAATGTAGTATTTTAGGATTTAATGTATTGGCTCTTTTTAATTTATGTTGCCCTGATGTCATGAGTTCATTCATTATTCAACAGTGACTGGAGAGCTTGAACAGCACAACACTATATGATATGGTAATAAGGGTGATGAAATATGTTGATTGTCAAATATATTATTTATCATTTCTTCATTAAAATTAAAAAAAGACATTTTCAAATGGGATGTGACAAATACATATTTTATTTTTTTAGTTTATTTGTCAATGAAATGTTTTTTTTTTTTTTTTTAAATAGTATAGTATAATAATATAGTAATAGTATAGTATTTAAAAAAGATAATTAAAAAGCAGAGAACATTTTGAAAAAAAGGTTAAAAAATAATAATAACGTAAAAAATAAGTAATAATGTGCATGTCAGCCAATGGGGTATCTACCAATATAAGTTGGGTTGGAGTCATGTGACTTCGGGCCAATCCCAGACAGGCAGGGAGGTAAGGGGAGTATCAAATAAATGACATGGGTGATACTATAGTTGGTCCATAAAGCAGTAAAGTGTAATTGAAGGGGTGATGCTTGAGTTACATGTTCTATACTACAAGTGTTGCTGGAGCATATTCAGAGTTCTTGTCAAGCAAACGGACTTAAAACACAAAGATATGCAGAGAAAAGCAGACAAATTTTCACATTTGATAAACTGGATCAGAGCAGATTTAGCATTCCTCCATTTAGAAAAAAAATGTTCTCTGTCAAGCAATAAACTGATTAAGAAACTCAGTATTCTTCTACTATACTTCAGTATAGTACAGTATAGTTAAGACTGAGGAAGTCATAACATGTGTTCTCTACCTGAGGCCAAACGCAGGATCCACATCATTAAATGTGAATCCCTCTTAATCTGTTAGAAGTGACAGGACAGGTTAGTAACTGTCCAGACAGCCATATTAACCTCACTGTTACACCAGCTGTCCTGTTAAGATTTCCTTAATCAACACACTGATCCTGTCTGCACTCACTGACTGTGCAACTCACTGTCTCACTGTGAGTCTGTGTAGCTGTGCTCCAGCCTGCCACATAAAACTCTTGTTAGTGTTTCTTATCAGGAACTAAACGTTCTCTGAGTCCAAACATTAAGATCAAGATTAAGTTCACACACTGTTTAGATTCCCTGAATTATTTGGTGTCTTATCAGCTCCATGTCCACAAATCAACTAACCTGTGCAGAGAGAGCATGGCAACAAACCCCCTGCAAATATCTAGCAATTTTGTGGACAGAATAACTGAACAGTCTTCTGTCTGTTCAAACAAAAAGATCAGTTATCAGAGCAACTGAATGGGTGGTGACACACACACACACACACACACACACACAGACCATTTGTAGCGGCCCACTGGGTCCCAGAAGCCAGGTCGAGGCACGGTGCAGGGTCCACACTCCGCCTGCTTATACAAGCTGTAGAAACGCAGCATCACCTCATAGGACGGCTGGTAGGAGCCTGCAAGATTAAACAGATTCATCAAGTTTCACTGTCAAGTTTCTCCAGTTACCCTGACAGAGTGACACTAAGACAGCCAGAAAATAAGAAACTGACAGGATCACATCTCAGTTGCTAAGGTGACACAGATATGAGCGTCTAGAGTTGGTTTTAGTTCAGGGGAAACTTAAAACGGTATGTGGAAGAATGAGGATTCATTAAATCAATCCAAATTAATCAATTAAATTGTTTTATGTTTGGAGAAGATGTATTGAAGACACATTCTCAACTTCACAGACAGTTGCTGTCTTAATAAAACACACTCGTCACTAAGAAAGCAACTATACACCAAACTCCATTTAAAAAACTAGCAATTTAATGCAACCTTTTAATAGCGAGAACACATATTGGAAAAAATGTTCAACAGGTCACAGCTACGTATTTTGACAGATGTGACAAAGTCGGATGCTGTATGATGCAAAAGATTACACATTTTAAAAGCCTTTACATTATTCTGGCTGATACTTAGTAATATGAAATCAACTGTTTTTTTTACATGAAGTTTGGTTAAACTCTCTGTTCGAGACAGCTCAGCAGGAAACACAGCTGCACAAACAGGTCAGCTGCCCTGAGGCTTCTGTTCTGGAGACAAGACTGTTTGATAAAGTCAGGCTCACTGTTTAACTGTAGAATAACAGACACTGTATCATGACATTTATCTACAGTCTTGACCAGTAACACTTTTCTGAGATAATGTGTTGGCGTGTTAAAAAAGCCTACGTACCACTTTTGGGGAGATTATGAATGACATCCACGGCAGCCCTGAACCGTGTCTGGTGATCGACAGCAGGCTCTGCCATCGCTGGGACTGGCATGACACTTCAAACTTGTTCGATGCAGCAGGAAGGATGAGTGGAGCTGAGAGCACACACACACACACACACACACACATAGGCTATAGGAGTATTCAAATTTAAAGCAATGGGCAATGATTCTATCCTACTCATATCTTCATTGGGTCAGACTAAAATCACACCCTTAATTATACATCATGCACACCAATAAGCTGACAAGCTCTATGATGACAGGTGTGGCTAACCATCCAACACACACAGAGGGTGATTAACATCTCTGAGTAATGTCTCCTGGCTCCTTCCTGGCCCTCATCTTCCTCCTCTCAAACACACTTTCCAGGTTCCATGAGTGGATTTCTATATGTTTCTTGGCATATGTGTATGTGTATATATTTAAAGGGACAACATACTTAAAAAAAAAAAAAAAAAAAGTTAATATTTCTATAAGGGCTATTTATAGTTGTAATATGTACATTTACTCTTCTTTATATTAGTTATGTGCTCATTATGTATATGGTTTGGTACGTTGTGTATACATAACATACCAAACCATATACATACACTATATGCACATACACTGAATATGTGTTTGTTTGTGTGTTTGTGTGTGTGTGTGTGTGTGTGTGTGTGTGTGTGTGTGTTTCCCTTAAAAACATTCACTGGTGATAAATCAGCTGTGTCACAGTGATACAATGTGTGCTTTTTTCATGTGTAGCTTTACAGAGACTCATTTCACATTAACAATGAAGGATATTTCTTCTATTTAATATAACAAAAGTCTGATGAAATGAATGTAAACACAATAAAACTAGCTCTTTAACAGCTACTGTGAGGTATCAGTCTAGTTTGTGTAAGTAACTTAGAGCAGCCTGTGTGGCGTAACAACCGCCTTCATATGCAAACACTGGACATATGCTGAATAGAAGCACCGTCAGTGGCGCCAACAAAAGCAGTAAACTAGTCGATATGATACTACACTGCGCCTTTAATCAACGTTAAACAGCGTTTTAACTTGGAGCTAGCAGCGGTTAGCTTGTTGACTCACCTCAGTGTGTGCTGCTGCCGGACATGTCTGTGTCAAACTGACCACAACAAGCAGACAGTGGTCGCAGAGCAGGCTGGGAGTTGTAGTTTTTGCTATTTAAAGCTTTATTTAACTGGAAACTTTGATAGAGAACTGCTCATGGACCTACTGATGATGAGACTGACCTATCTGTGGCCTGAGAGCATTTCCGTGTCAGGTCACATGACAAGTTTATCGTACACGCCCACTGGGATATTTAAAGCGACAGCATTAAAAAAAATATATATATATATATATAATGTAAATATTTCTATAAGGGCTATTTATAGTTGTAATATTTACATATTTACATTTACCCTTCTTATATTAGTTATATGTGCTCATTATGTATACTGTTGGGTACGTTGTGTATACATAATTTAAAATAATTGAATGCATATATGCATGTGAACATACACGCTACTTGTGTTTTTTAACCTATCTGATGCAGAAAGCAAAAAACATGACACAATTAAATGACCAAATATGGGTATGCACATTCAAGAAGGTTTTGGCAGATAAGGCTGTTTTCTATAAATCAAAGTATTTCTAAACCTAAAAAATCCTAAAAATCTAAAAATGTCCCAGATTACAAAATCTACAAATTCTGAAATAATTTGACACTAACCCATTCTTTTCCCCTTTTTGAGTACAATATCTAAAAAATGTCTTCTGATTTAACAGGGAAACACCTCAGTGATTTCATAAGTATATTAGGTGTTGATATAATGTATTGGATTCATATATAAATATGTATTCATATATATATAAAGTGTTACACATATTAAGAATGTACAGTGCAGTATTGTATGGCTTGGTACATTATGTCTATAGACACAATACACCAAACCATATACATTATATACACGTTTTATATACATATAAACTGCTTTTTGTTAATAAATACAAAAAGGATTTCTATAACAGTTCAAAGGCAATTTATTTGACTTGATTAATTTACTATTTTTAATGTATATTTATACATTATACATTACATTAGATTTATTCATTTATTTAAACAATGTATTCATTTTTTCTGTTTATTGAGCATTTTAAGCGCCAAAATTTCCTTCCTGATGAATAAAGTTCTATCAAAGTCGAACATCTTTATTTAAATGTGTCATCTGGACTCAGTCTTGCCATTTTTATCGAATGGTCGTATTATTATTTTGTATACAGTACAAGTCAAAAGTTTGGACACACCTTCCAATTCCCTTAAATGAGAGAATGTGTTGAAAGTTTTGACTGGTGCTACATCTATTATAAGTATAATTATGATTCCATCTCCTCTTAAAACAAGTTGAAATCAACAAACAATGAACACTACACGTTACACATAAAACATGGCCCACAAATAACAAACAAAACGGAACATATTCGATTAAAAGCGGTGTGATATACAGTAGCTGCCAGTCAGAGGCAGTCTTTCCTTACAATTAAGTGATCAGTGTAAATCAGGTCTTAACCCAAACTATATTTAACTTCTATTCTAATGAATGACTCTAAATCTCAGATGTTCTTATTCCCGCCAGCACAATCTAGGAAACAGTTCAGAGGGCAGCACAGAATAAAATCAGCTAGAGCCATAATTGCATTAAAGACGCACTGCAGCAATGTTTTACTGCTGATTTGTGCATAGATCATTGTGCAGCACCATTGCCCTAATTACTGCAGACAATATTAGAGGATAAACTATTTTCAGATATTTTTCTTCACTTTCATCACTTAACCTGTTGTGTGGTTAAAATTAGAGATCAGCAGACCAAAAAGAGAAAGGCTATTTCTCTTTAGACGCATGAGCGTGTCTCCTCCAGCTATAATCCGTTTAAATTTCGTCTGTCAAACTGCAGCAGATTAGATAGCTACGTCACAGCACCCGGACATAGACTGGCTTTGCCTTCAAAATAAAAGACAGGGTTGGCGTTTAGGTTTTAACAGTATAATACAGAGCAAAGAAAGAAAGAAAGAAAGAAAGAAAGAAATAAAGAAAGAAAGAAAGAAAGAAAGAAAGAAAGAAAGAAAGAAAGAAAGAAAGAAAGAAAGAAAGAAAGAAAGAAAGAAAGAAAGAAAGAAAAAGAAAAAACTCAAATATTTAAGTTGTCATATCATTGAACCATTCAGAGAATTTGCAGGCCTTTTTTTTGTGAAAATGAATATGTATACAATTATTTTCTTAGTTATCAATTAAAATAAATAATACTGCATGCATGACAACAGGGGTCTTTCATATGGGTTATGGGGGTCCATTCATTTTCACAAACAATAAGAGAGAGGCCGATAGGAAACATGCAGAGAGAAACGGGTACGACATAATGTAATAAAGGTCCATGCCAGCCTTGAACCAGGGACGTTGCTGGTACATGGCATGCACTGTAGCCACTCAGCCATTAATAAGATATTATAAATGAGAGTGAAAGTTAATTCCTATCCTTTCAGTGGGGCCACTGAGACCATGAGATGTGCTTGAAAGCTAAAGTTAAAGGTGGTGGAGTTAAAAAACTTTCATCAAAATATGTTTAATGCTTGATTGTCTTACCTCATTTGTAAGTTGTTCTGAATAAAAAATGTCTGCCTAATGACAAAATGTAAATTATATAATGACATTTATAACCCTAAATCAATTATTAATAGTATTCTTATCCTTCTTCTTCTATATATTTTTTTGCTGCACACTTCATTACTTTCAATAGAGTCACCAAATCCTGGTTAATTCATCAACAAAAATCTACTCGTGTCTAGTTTAATGTGTATCTGATGGTACTGCGTGTACCATGTTTGATCTAGCTATTCTTCATTTTTATTCTGTGCTATATTGTATTAATTTTGCTGATGTACTTGCATTACTTCCTTTTTTTCTTCTTATGTATTTATTTATTTATTTTACTTTCACAAAAGCCCTTCTATGGTCAGGTGTTGCAAATTAGCATTCACTATAAACACTGTGATAATTGCATGAGACAGCTGTTTTAGCCTGTCTATGTATATTGTATCTGTCCCTATTAAATAAACCATAATAAGATAACCATAACCATAATAAGATATTCCTTTATTAGTCCCACAATGGTGGAAAATACAGCAGCAGGTGGATATAAAAATAGAGGAGCAGCAATAAGAAAAGAATCAAGAACAATAAATAATAAGTACAAAAAACAATAAGAAAAAAAAAAAAACCAACTAATCATGACATTATTTACATTATAGTTAGTATAATTATTAATATTGGTATTGAGTGGTAATCTACCAGAGATGGTATTCTTATTGCACAAATTAAAGTGAAATAAATGTATATTATATGTATATTGTACACGATTGAAATTAGTAGTATAATGTTTAATTTCTAGTAAACATGAAATACTAATATTGTAGAGTATTGGACATTAAATAATAAATAAATACATTTTGAATGTATGAATTATTGTTATATGAAATTAAGTCTTTTCTGGGGGGAAAATAAAAACAAAAACACACAGCAGGAGTTAAGTTCTCAGCTTTGTTTCGGTTTAAATCAAACATCCAAGCGATTCTCATTCAATAGTTTATTTTGAAAGTCACACCCGGAAATGTGTTCCTATTGTGGTTTGTGACTGCGTGCAACTCTGTGTTTATAAATCCAATCTCTGTGACGTCATCAGACTGAAGGTTTGGCCTCCTCTAGAATAAAAACATGAAGTGCTGTGTGTGTGGACAGAGACAGTAGACCGCTGAGCTGCTGTCTGAAGACACGGAGCAGAGAGGAGAGGCAGGGAAGCCAGAGTAGGAGAGGCACAGCTCGGTCATACACACACAGCGGAGCTTCCTCACATCATGCTGGGCAACAAGAAGAAAGCAGCCCCGGTAAACGGCGCCGGGACGTCCGAATCTAAGGCCATCGATCCTCTGAGGAATCTGGGTGAGTTTTCGTGTCACAGATCTTGAATGTAATCACTGATCAAAAGCTGCTCAGGCTGACATAATGATGCTGAGAGACAGCTGTGAATACACGTGATGAGTTATGACTCTGAGATTGGAGGAAATAGTTCAAATCCGCATGAAAAGGCAATTTAAAGAAATAAGAAAAGAGGGGGATAGATTCAGTAAACACAAATGGATTACACTTTCTTTAAAGGATAGCTTGCTGTGTGTCTCTATAGCTCATACTATGTTCTGCAGGTTCTGCAGGTCGGTAAAATAATTTAAACACATTTATCTGCCATCATAATGGAGTATATAATGTGTCTTTAATACACATTAAAAACAAATCTAGCTAAACTCAGGTTACACATTTTAGAGATAGGTGTGTTAAGTGTATGTGGTATAAATGTGTAGTTCACATAATACATTAAATGTCAAAGTGATGTAAAGTTGAATTATTATTTAGTCTGTATAATGTCAGAAAGTAATGAAAAGAGCCTGTGACTTCTTTAGATGTCACCTCTGACCCACATCCACAAAGAAAAGTGCTATTTAAATGATTTCTCTGTCTCACACAGGTGATGTTGGAAAGAGAAAATATTTGATATTTTTCCTTGATTTAAATTACTTAAATAATTAAGACCGAAATAATAATAATAATAACCTATATTTCTATAGCACCTTTCCAAATGGAAGTTACAAGGTGCTTCACATAATACAATACTAAGGGAATAACATACACAAAAACACAACCCCCCCCCCCCCCCAATAATCAGGCATAAATAGATGAAACATTAAACAATGAATGCTTTTTAAAATGAGGCGCTGACTCAGCTGATCTGATACCGAGAGGGAGTTTGTGAATGAATGACTGATTGTTGCCGACTGTCCATCAGCTAATATGTAATTACTATCATATTGTTTACGACATCAATTATTATGACAGGCTACATTTAATTTTCAAATGAGTGGAACTTCATCATTTTCAAAGTATGGTGTTACTCTCTCAGAAGTTATGATCTGTGATAGAAACTTTTAAAATCACAGAATCTAAGAAGCGACACTCTCAATGTTATGCCATCATGACTGAAGAGTTTGTGTTGTGTCCGCTATGGTTCGTCTGCACGTCCTCAAGAGTTTGACTGAGATGAAAAAACGTACAGACTGATGAGAATCTGTGGCACATGGTCGAGCATCGCTGATGTGGCCCTTTGTTCCATTATGGCGCTCATGTTTGGCAGGTACAGTGGGATAATAAAAGTAGATGGTGTATCTTGGAAACCATCACTGGCATGCAGCACACTACAGCTTCTGCTGTTCAGGGGCGTCCTGTGTATTTGTTCAGACTGATTATAAACTCTGGTGTCCCACATGGGGGAAAAACAAACATTTACCAGCTGGTTAAGCATATTTTCTCCACATCCAGAGGAGGCATTTAGGCAATAAGTTTCCAGGTTCACCAGTAAGAACAAGGACATAGATAGTAGGACACTTTAATAACAGACATGCACTATTTAAACAGTCCTTCTCAGAACTGTCTTGAGTCATGAGGTTGGTCAGACAGGGTGTTAACACAGCCTGCAGCAGGGACCTTGTCATCACTGTGTTCTGCTACTTTACTTTTATATGTAACATAGACAGTTACAAGTAACAGTGAACAGCTGTGAGCCTTCGATGCAGCCATCATGAAACATGACACTAAGCCCCTGGACTTTCCGCAGTTGGCCGGTGATCCTGTAGAGTCAACACCAGTCCCACCAAGCAGCATCTCAGAACTTGTCCAAATGTCACAGAAAAGCCTTTTAATACCCAGATGCAGTTTCTAACATTGAGTTGAGAGCAGCAACATCTACACATATAGACTGTGATTACAGAGTAGGTACATAAACAGGGTTGCAACCGGATGTTGTTATCATGAATTAATCTGAATCTGAACAAATATATAGAGGATATGATTGTGCGTAATTGTTCAGGTAGCCTTTTTGGTCATAAGCCAAAGTAGAGAACAAACAAACATGACCTGAATTCTTCCTCTAGGGAAGATGAATGTGTGTACCAAATTTAATGGCAATCCATTTAACTTGTCATGTTGTGGTATCATTAAAGTCAACAGAAATGATCCTCTGAGAAGCATGAATGTGCCAATCAACCCACTGAGATATTTCATTGGATATGTGAAAATATGTACTGCTGATGATATAAGTGGGAGGCGGCTGTGGCTCAGGAGTAGAGCTCGGTATCATTTTTTTTAAAATGACGATGCCAGTACCAATCCAAGTTCCTTTCAAGTTATACTGATACCAATGGAGGACTTGATTCGATACCCATCATGTGAATAGAAGCTGTAAATGAAACCACAGACAGGTTGTAGCTGCTATGGCAGTGGGCCAATCACATCAGCTAATCATAGTGTTGATTAGCTGTGAGCAAGTCCATACAAATAGTCATGTTTTCTAGCTCTGGGTGCAGAAATGACTGATTGCAGGTATTGTTTGACAGGAGACGTTTCAAAACTACATGGTATCGATTTATTTTGGTTGATACCTTAAAGGTATAGGGGTACTCAGCCCTACTCAGGAGGTAGAGCGGATCGTCCACTAATCAGAAGATCGGCAGTTTGATTTGATGAATGGATGAGTGTGAATGGATGAATGTTGACATGTAGTTTAAAAGTGCTTTGAGTGGTTTGAAGACTAGAAAAGTGCTATAAGTGCAGTCCATTTACCATTTACAAGAGGAAAAGTATGTAGGATTCGTCCACTGGACACCATGAGTGTAAATATATTTGAGTCATTGTGCTAGCATGGCCAATTGCTACAAAAAGTTTTTGATGTACAGTGGTATAAGACCAAAAAAATGCAACAAATCCATTAGGCCAAGAAGCTAATTATAATTCAATAATAAACTAACCAATAATACAATATACAGTTATCTATTTAAAGTCAACGTTCACTCAGAATGAATTCTCTGTTCACTGATAGATTAATCAACTAATCATTTGACCAGTAGCATCACACCTGCCTTCCAGTCTGTCCGTAACATACAGTAAGTTGGTTATTACAGATTTAGTCTGGCTACAGCCCAAACCACTGAAGCTCAGCTCCTCCCTGCTGTTTCTGAATTTATTTTCATTCCGTAGAATGTCTCTATTATCCACCATTACTGTACTGTTCAGACATACCCATTTTCCATCAAAGCAGTTCCAGTGCTGGTTCTGGGCCAGTGCTTAATTTGGAACTAGTTTTCCTGTTTCGACAAAGTCAAAAAAAGAACCGGCTCCCGGCCAGAAAAAACGGTTCCAGAATGGCACCAGTTCTTTGCTGGACTAGAAGAACGAACTGCTTACGTTAGGGGGCGGGGGGCAGGGGGCAGGGTTATTGAGGCCAACCACAACAAACAAGACCGCATAGTGGTGAGTAGATAAGGAGTAAATTATCCCTTGAACATTTGACTGATTGTGAAATTCATACAGTTTTGCATTGTGAGTTAGCTGTGCTCTGCCAGCTAATGTTAGCTTACAACAAAGGCTAACGTAACCATCTCTATCCTGTCGAGCAGCACAACACGTTGTATCTGCCGTGTTTGGATGCCAATGAAGCCTCGTACAGCCAGGAGCAACAGCTGTACAAACGCGTAGTCTGCCATCGTTGTTGTTGCTTCTTCTTCTTTGTATTATTGTTGCTTCGAAGTTGGCGCGAGTCTTTATGGGAAAGCAGCGGCGTAACTGACGTATATGGTGACGTAATGACGTGGCTCCCTAAACACCTCGAGCCGTGGAAAAGCAAATTGGTTCTCAGCACCAGCACCAGCCCAGCACCAGCACTAGAACTGCTTTGGTGGAAACACAGGTGCGATCATTGACCACCTCACCAGTCCTCTCATTCATGCACCAGCCTAGTTCTGGGTGTTGTGTCTGTGACTGAAAGGACTTTTTTTTAAGTCTTGTAATCCTCTCTAGATATATTTAGGGCATGAAATGAATTCTTGAACTACTTATGACAGAAATTGCTTTGGAGAGATTCCACATTTCCAGAGGTATTAAGCCTAAACTGACCTGGATATTTAGCCATCAAATAACCTGAAGGAGTCCATCACAACACAATCCTACCAACAGGAAAGCTGGTCCTGAGTGATTTTACATTACACTTTCTGTACAAATTAGCTGTGTTTGAGGGTTGGACACAGCGAGGCTAGCTGTTTCCCTTTGCTTCCAGTTTTTAGGCTATGCTAATAGACTTCTGGCTGCAGCTCTAATGGATAAACATGAACTTGGTATCAATTTTCTTATCAAAGTCTTTGAAAGAAGGCAAACAAGTGTATTTCCCAAAATATCAAATGGAGATGTAGCAAGAAAGAACCGTATCATTTTTTAACATTTGTAGATCAACCATAACATATCTGTAAGATCTGATCTTGTAGCAGACTCATTCATTTATTTGAGTGACATGCAAAAACATTGAATGTTCCCTGGTTGATGGCCTTCATTGAGGAAGTTATTGAAGAGTCAGTTGCTTAATTAAGGCAAGGCAAGCGCGAGAGCTGTGAAAAAAACCACGTACACTTTTATTTTAGCTGGAATTTTTCCAATGTGTCCCACATAATCCAAAAATGGAAATGAAATGGATCTTTTTTTTTTTTTTTTTTAATTTTGTGCAGCTGATACACATTTTTGTTACTTTTAAACCACTATGGAACTATGAAATAGCCCTTGTCCCCCCATAATATGAATCAAACAGAAGGATTAATCAAACATTAATTAATGACTGATGGGGGATATATGATGGTGAATTGGAGTATGTATGTAAGGGTTAAACTTTGACCAAGTGTCAACCTACAACACTGAACTCCTTTTACATGTTTACTTTTACATAAATACATCTTTTAAAAAAACAGTGGAGGAATGCTTTTATTATAGTTTTTCTATTTTTTATTCACATTTGCATTTATTCATTTGGCAGATGCTTTTGCCCAAAGTAACATAGTACAGTCCAAACCAGAAGGAGAAGCTTTTAAGATTAAGTGCCAAAACAACGTCTGTATTATTGTGCCAGTAGTTTTCCACCACTGGCAAAATGGGCAGTGTGACATATTAGAAATCAGTCTGTACAATAATATCTTTGTTTTTGAGTATATAAGTGCAGTACAATGGCTTTTTTTTATCTTCATCTCAGCTCTCTACATAGAGTAAATATCACCTATCAGCTATTGTTTTCACTTTTCATTCGGTCACATGAAGCAGCCCCTATCATTAGTCAAACAGCATGTTTTCATCACACCGGCCGAGGACCGGGTGGTGTGAGGGTGTGTAAAGTTGATCGCTCAAAGACGTCAGTGTTTTTATAAGTCACGCTCACAGACGGTTTAGCTCTCTTCCTGCTGTCACACACACACACACACACACACACACACGCACACACACACACACACATACACCCACTTAATATCTCCCACTGTAACAACATTGCGTGTCTCACTTACAGTAGCTCATTCCTGCACACAGGGGGAGTGTGTGTGGGTGGGTGTGTGGGTGTGTGTACAAGCTTGTGTGTGTTTTTTCCTGTATCAAGACTTCTTTGTGAGTGTGCTGACCCAACCCTTCCCCAACTACAGTGGGACTTCTGTTTCAGCCGCTGATTCCTGCTTACTCAGCGCAGGACTGCAAGGCAATGTCACAACAAAGTCTTCTCATAATGGAAATAGTCCTTTGTTATAGGAACATTAATTTGTAACTTACTACCCCACATGCACAAGCCCCCCAGAGAGCCAATTTTAGCCTCTTGTCATAGTAAACTTGAGATAAGTTACATTCCACACATGCTGGTCACTACAGTTAATGGATAGCCATTGATTAGATTGCTTGGCTTTAAGTGAGGCAGCACTAGAAGTTGAAGTTAAAGTTGTTAAAGAGGCTATAATCAATGATGTTGCTCATAATAATGAACCTATAGTGAATTACCCTTAGCAAAAAGTAGTATACTTGAAGTTCATTTTATTAAGTATGCTTGAGTGTAAGTATAAGTATAGCAAGTATACTACGGACCATGTACTTGTACTGTACTATAAAGTATACTAATTTAATACCTCTTCTGACTAAATTGGAACATTTTTAAGTTTATAAAAGTATAATTTAAGTATACTTTATAAGGTCATTTTAAGTTTATAAAAGTACACTTTCAAGTATACAACAAGTATACTCATCTATATACTACTAGTGTACTAGGTATATACTTCTAGTCCACATTTTAGTTTATTGAAGTATACTTAAAGTATAGCACATGTACACTCTTCTATATACTGCCATTGTACTAGTTATATACTATATGATGTTGAACATATAAGTTTATAACAGGGGTAATACCTCAAAGCTAATGTGTTTAGTGAAAAACATTTTTATTCTGCTGAATTTTTGGGGCTTTATAGTGAGGTTCAGCTCATTGTTTAGCTGTCTGACTGCAACTTTACAGTTTTGGTTCTCTCTCAGCGCTCATAGCAGGCAGCTGTGTTCAGAGGAAAACGCTCTAAAACTTACTTTATACTACCTGCTCGACACAGACACAGTTAGCTGGTGAACATAGTGGAGCATTTAGCAGCCAGATCACTTTCATCACTCCAAATGAATGTGACTCTGTAACTGCTGGCTGTGTAAATAAGCAATGTGCTGCGAAGAAGTGCAACATATTAGCTGAAAAGATGATTTATTAACGTTGTCCTCAAGCCAAAAACATTAGTTAACGCAGGTTTAGTTAAACTTTTTTTTTTTTAAACAGTTGCCTATTTGCTTTTGTGATTTAGATGAGAAGATGCATCATGTCTGTGCATTGAGCAAACTGGAAAATAACTCCATAGTTAAAAAAGTATGCCTGCTATCACCTGTGAAGCTCACAGATTAACATGTTGTGTCTTTTGTTTATTCTGTACAAGAACAGACATCTAAAAACACAAAGTTGTGGTTTTACAGAGGTTTTACAAACTTTTTTTTTTTCTTTTTTAGAGTCAGCTTTAAGATTACATTTAAAGGGGAGCTCCACTGATTTTTACATAAGCGGTAGTACGAAGTTTTATAAAACCATATTTCACAGAGCTGTTTGAAATCACTCAGTGTCAGTTGGAACTGAAGACTGAGAGTCTGAAAGTGAAAAGAAAATGTGGGGGTGTGGAGTTACGCAATTATATATATATATACAATTTGAATAAACAAGCGAATAGCAAGCCACTCAGCTGTGTCTAAACAGAAGTAAGGAAGGAGTGAGGGTGTTGAGAGGTGACCGTCATCCACTGCTGGAGTGGAGCATTTCTCTGAATCTGGACATGAATTCAGATTAGTGTGAATGCATATTCTTACTCAGGATAAATGACATTAGGGCCTATATGGACATTTCTAAATGACGTGTGCAATGCTGAAAATCCCTGCAAGAGTTCTTTTCACAAAAAAATATTTATGTTTCTGATTGTTTGTACTCTATTATAATAAATCCATAAACATCAGTAGAGCTGGTGATCAGAGCTGTACAGTGAGCCAGAGAAACATTTCCACAAGAATGGACAGACTCTTAGACTACTTATGATGGGCAGTTCAAAACCAGTAAATCTCATATAAACACAATTTCTTTTGAGCAGACATACCCATTCAAATGTTCTGAAGTGAAGCCACAGAAAATAAAGGATTTAAGAGTCCAATATTATCCAGCCGCTTTATTTTAGGATGCATGTTTTCTCAAAAGCTCTTTGAAGGACTTCCTTGCATTCTTAGTTAATTCGTGGTGTTTTGTACTTGAGTTTCATATTCCAGGTCAGTTTGATTCATGCTGGGTTGTTATTGAGAGGTGTTGTGTTTTCTGGGTTTTGGCTGCTCTGTGTTTTCATTGTGTGATTCCTTCACTCGTCCTGTGTTTGCGTGCTCTTCCTCACACCTTACCCTGCATCTTCTTCGTTAGGCCCGCACCGTTTCAAGTGTCTTTCCCAGCCAATTACTCCCACTTCGAGTCTGTCTAGTCACCTGTTCCCCATTTCTGCATTAGTTTAGTTAGTATTCAAGTCTTGGGTTGCAGTTCAGTCTTTGTTGGATCCTTTGTCCTGATTCTGGTCTCTGGTTCTGCATTCTCTTTTTGTCAGCTAGTTTGGTTTTTGGCCTGCGATTCCAAGAATGAAGATATTTTTCTTCAGTTGTACTTTTGCTTTCAATCATCTCTGCACTTGGGTCCACCTGCTCTGCTATTTATGACTGCATTTATTTTTTTATGTGCCGAAACAGCAATACCAGAAGCCAAACCATCAGTCCCTCCAAACAGGCATGTTTTGAACAGATACTGAACTAGTATGTATTATTTTGATCATCATGACAACATTGCGTTGGATGTGCTTGAAACACACTTATCTGATTCATGACGAAACGGCACAAGATCTTTTACATCATACACTATGCATTCAGACCTGAGCTCTCCTCCATCAATCCAAGCTAACCATCCTAGTCATGACTCATGCACTGGTATTAAAGAAATAAGCCCAAAGATTGATCCACATCTGGACATAGGTTAACAGATGTTGCATCATCAGACTGACTAGAAGTAGAGGATACTTTAACAGCAGCTGGATTGTTTCAAACATGAGCCTGTCAGAGTGTAATATCATTTACAAAGACTGAGCTGCAAAGCATTTAACCCTTACATACTGTTCATATTCTACACCCTCACAGTATGTTCCGGGTCAATTTTGAATCCCCTCGTTAAAAGTGTCTATACCAAATTTGAACTACAGCTCTATTTAGAAAGCATCAATAGTTGATCTGACTGATCAATAAATGTGATTAAACCTTGATTCATGTATCAGAGAGCAGAGAGAGTGTATTTTTTATCTCATTTTTGGAGAAAAAACGGCTCCTATCACACAATATCATGTCCTATTTTACCTAAGACATGAAAATATAACATAGTAATAATGATGGAAATGTATTTTATGTAAAGTGAAAATAACAAGAACTTAATGGAAGTGTGGGGTTTATTGTATAACCATTAGAGCCATCAGTCTTCACTGCTACATCATAAAAAGAAATCCTCATAACTACTATCTTATTAAACTATTAACTATTCATTTCACTAAAACACATGTCAGTAGATACAGGTTTGACCTGGAACAGCTTCAATGGACAAAAATCTGTAACACCTATACAAAAGTATTACATTTTAAAATATTTTCATTTCTGGCTTTTGAAAAAAGTCATCAAATACATTTGGGGTGTTTTTACAGATGTCAAATGTCAAAATGACATGACCCGAACAGTATGTCAGGGTTAAAGATAATGTACAGTAATGCACATATGAGGTTATAAGTTCTGTACATGCTGGTAAAAGAAAGAAATTGTATTCATTGTGAGTAAAATATATTTATATGACTCACAAGAAGTCAACTCAAAACTTAAAACAGTTCACTCTGTCCATTTTGCAATTCCACTATTTGCTTATGTAAATATTTGTCAGTGATTTCAGCACTCAGAGCCAGATCACCTTATCATTTATGAGAATGCAGACTCCTACTCTTCATTGGTTATCACTGGAAGACATTATTTGGAAATATAACCTATGCTGGGTTTGACCAGTTGGAGATTTTCAAGGCAGATGTCAACACTGATGTTTTTGGAGTGAAGAGGCTGAACTAAAACATTTCTAAATTAGACTATTTGTTTGGATTTTGATAAATAAATGTCACAATACAAAGTTCATTACTCTCCATTGAGATAAAGTTCAGTATTGATCAATCCTATATTAAATCTGTAGTCATATATTACTGTCACATTAGAGGTGGATGACAGCTACTAGACGATTTACAGATCCAGACAAAAAAAACAATTTGTCATGTTAATAGGTGGGAAACTTGTTTGTCTTGGTTGTTGCACTAACCTGTTATGGTCTGTCGCCCACACAGTTGGGATGGAACAGTGTGTTGAGAGTAAACCACCCATTTGTTACTGCAACAGCAATACATCAAATGTTTGGAACACAAATAATGATAATTTGCTCACCAAAATGTACAAAATTAACATAGCTCTTTCACACAAGTACAACCATGGTGAACTCTGACATGCAAATTGGCATTGTTGTTTAATTGTTAATCGTCTTGACAGTGCTAAACTTAAAGGGAATTGAAAAGAATCTGAGAGTTCAGCGTGGAGGGAGCTATCATATTGGCTGTGTGGCACCATCCCAAATGATATAAACCTCCTCTGCTGAATGAAAAGCAATGCCAAGAGAGTTCTCCTCATTGTGTCCATTTTGCCAAAAGCGGGAAAAACTGGCCAAAACCAACAGCAACAATTATTTCCCTGATATACAGGTTAGTTCAGTTCAGTAGAATTAACTATGTCTAGGACAGGCAGTGTACAGGGAATTGGATATATTAAATTGGGAGAAAACTGAAAAATTGTAAAAGTCATGAAGAACTGAAAGGTTCTTGGCAAGATGTATGCTCAGGAAAGCTCCTTGGAAAAGTTCTTCGTGGTGTTAGTAAAACAAGCAACTGCTACTGTAAACTACTTTTGTTTATTCTACATTTTGAATAATTTATTTTTTCCATACCTTATGTAACAGCTAGGAAACATGTTTCTGAAGTTGTAGACACTAATGATCAGTTTTATCAAGTGCAACATAGAGCTGAGTGTCATCTGCATAGCAGTGGAATTTGATGCTGAAACTAAGAAAAATTACTGAAACAAAGAATTAAGTTGTTTAAAAAAGTGATGATCATGTGTCACACCATCAGGGACATCCTACCTAAAAGTATGGAGAGATGAACAGCAATCATTAAAAGGCTATACATGTATAGTCTACACTGTTTCGTATGATACTTGCTAATAAATGCATATGTGTGTTACAAAATCTCTTCTGGTTGAAATACAGTTCTGGATCTCTTCTGGAAAAATCAGAGGAGTCCCTGTCCCACCTCATGACCATACTTACTTTTTATCTTTCTTTCACTCCCCATCTTTTTCTACATTCACGTCTCCCAAAAAATTAAGCCCTCCTTTCTTTCTCTATGTCTCCATCCATACCATGTAATTTCTATCCACATGCAACCACCAGTCCAGAACCTAAATATCAGAATTACAGAGCCACCATATGAGCTGCTGTGGTCCAACAGATGTATGCTGTACACACCAGCTTCTAATTCTGACTATGCACTTTACTTTTTCTCTCTTTTCATCCTCCCCTTGCTCCTTTCACCCCCTGTCCTCTTTCAGTATTACTGAGTTGAGATGAAATCAGTATTCTTTGTGTACTTTCATCCTATCTTTCTTCAACCATTTCTTTGTCTGTTTTTCTTTCTAGGAGTGCAGGAGGATGAAGATGTGAAGCTGATGTTACAGGGTTCCAGTATGGTGAAGGTATTACTATTTAGAAATTACTTGTAGTGAGTAGCTATCAGTGATCGCTGGTAATACAATAAATGAGACTGAACTGATGAATCTATCATGTGTAAAGGTCCGCTCACCTCGCTGGCAGAAGAGACGAACTCTGAAACTGCTGGATGACGGTGTCACCATCTGGTGTCAGTCCCACAAAACCTCCAGCCGGGCCAAGGAGCTACAATCCTGTAAGTGATCTTTCCTTTAAATCAGAATCAACGCACTGATACATGGGAATTTGACATGGCAGTCATTGCAGAAACATACAAGCACAAACTGACAATACAAAATGCATGGTGTGCAACAGAGGATGGTTTCAACCCATTGTGTCCAGATGTTCTCTACTCAACACAATAACGGGTTAGGGAAAGGGAAAACATCAAATTTGCAGCTATGGATGACAAGAAATATTTCTCTTGCAATAATTATAACCATTATCACCATGTAATCAGAGCTGGTAGTGAGTCTAAAAGGCGACTCTTGCTGGATCATCATCTAAAATATTTGTAATTTTCTGAAACCGACAATCCAGCAATCACGCCCTCTTCACACAGTGTTGCAGAGATGAGAAAGTAAGCAGGGTTTGAACTTCTCTGTTAAGCATTCTTTTTTAATTACTATTTTTGTCACTCTTTCTTTTTTTATTTGTTTTAAAACTAATACAGTACAGATTCTTCTGACACTTTTTGTGTGAGCATGCAAGTACACCAAAGAAAGACGGAGCAAAAGTATGTAACGTTATCCCATTTGAACCTTTATCCCATCTTGACCTTCTCTATGATAGAAGGCTTTAAGTGTGGCCATTTATAATAGCAGACGACACTTTGTACTGACTAATTTGTTTCAAGATGAAGATATTTCGGAACTGAGTGGACCCATGAATACTTCTACCGTATACCTTACATTACATTTCTACAACACCATAGAATCCATTCTGTGAACCCTTTAAGATCATCCTTTAAAGGGCCCCACCCAGATGTTCATCTCCATATGATAATTAGTAACAAGCTGGTCTTTCCTTTCTCAAAGAAGTGTTTCCAGGAGAGCCCAGTTCTCAGACTGGGCGTGTAAGGTGAAACATGGATATACAGTATCTATTTTAGTTAACTACAACTGCTACTTACCGCTCTGTATGGACATATACTCACCAACTCAGCTACTCTCCTTCTCCTCCACTATCTGAGGGTCAAACATGATGCCTTGATTATAGAGTTCATCTATTTTGAGCTTAAGATGGCAGCAGATCCTGCTGCAGTTCAAACAGTGAGATTATAGAACATTATATGGTGGTGGGAGTAGGCCCTGGAGCCTGTGGTTTGATGCTATATAGTTACCATACAGCTCAACCACCAGGGTAGCCTCCCACGTGCACTACAAGGCCTTTAATTGCCGCAAGACTAGATTCGCTTGTGATGTGGCGCAGTTGTGTGTTTTTTGTGCATGGGTGTGTTTGTGTGTATGTTATGGGATATCTCCTCAAACCACATGCTTTCATGGCACAATAAATCATTACAGATAAGCACACCACCTATAACAGATAACACACACGCGCACACACACAAGCTTGAGTATAAAGTCTTGTTTTTAGCTGAGTCATCTGTATTACAGTATGCGCTCTTCTCTGATCGTACCTACTTGTGACAGCTCCTAAAGATTTAACTAGACTTGACATGTGGATAGAAAGTAGAAACTAGTCAGCCACTCCCAGTAGTTAAGGTATATTTTAGTAGTTGACTGGGTGGTCTACTGCAGCACTTCCCAACATTTTTGGCTTGTGACCCATTAAAATCAAGCAGTATGTACTTGTGACCCTTTATCATAGGTTATAGCCTTAAAACACGCTGACAGCATATGACATGCATAAAAAGACCCGCACACACTGTTTTTCTACATGAAAGGCACATACCAGCTGTGTCTTGATGTACTGTATCTGTATAGTCCTTCAACTCTCCAGATAATCAACTGTTTAACCTGGATACTGCACTGTTGCTGGACCTATTATCGCTATGTTGTGTTCGGAGTGTTCATGTGACATGGTCAGGACTTCAGTGTTGATATGAGTTAGAGACCTGAAGAGGTGATGAATGTCCTGAACTGCAGAAAGCTAAAAAAAATAAACTAACACACATTTGTGTAACAGAGATATATTCTTATTCTTTCTTAAATACTTACTTATCTTGTAACACCACAGATTTATATTGTGCTTCGAGATCGTGCAGAGTAGTTAAAAAGGTCACATATTTGACCTCCTCAGTGCAGACATATGTCCATTTATAGAAGGCCACTCTGAATAGAAGCATCAGAAAATTGTAGAATGTGTCAATATGTAAACACTGACAGCTTAATTTAACAGCTTTCTATAGAAAACTGCATGCAAGGTCCATCATAAGAAATTGTGACTTGACCATATTTCATTCTTATCAAAAGCCTTGCTGTGTTTTTGGACTCATAGTTGCTGAAGGAACTAATTAATTAAAGGAACTGCAGAAAAAAGTATGAAGGCTTTTGAAATCTGATAAGTTGCCTCAAGTGGTGTCTCTTCACATGTACGCCCAAATCAACTAATCTGTTGCACTGTGGGTAATGTAGGCAGAAGAAGGGGGAAAAAAATGACAAAATAAAAAAGACAATATCTCTTGTTCTGCTGCATGAGTTTTGATTCTTTCTTTAATAAACTGTCCATTGTTGAGTCAGACGTTGTAACAGGAGTGCAATGCTAAATCTGTGTAGTTTTCTTTTAAAGGATAGAAGGAAAAACATCCCAAAAAACAAGAATGACAAAACGTTTCAGCAGATGAATCAAGCAGGAGATAAAAATGGAGGACATTTAAGTTCTGTTTAATATTTTTTTGCTCCCATGGTAACATTTTTACAAGCAGCCCATTATATAAATATTACAAAATGATGGATATAATTGAATATATGGTTGCTCTGGACATTAGTTCCAGGTATTCAGTATGTATTACGTGACGCTTGAGGAAATGTTTTGTGCCTGATGAAGATCTGTGACTGCTTATTGGAGCTAAAGAACTTTTATTCTCTCAGCCACCAGAGCACCTGCTTTAGAACCAGCATTTGCTCTAAAGCAAAATTCCCTCTCATATTTGTCATTCTGTCTATTTTCATGTACAAACAGTACACAGTGTTTTACAGTCAGTTTGTGACCTCACAGGACTTCTGAAACGAGCTGCAGAGTCTCCAGTGAAACCACAGTCAAACACCAGCTGGTGTTTGCTCGAATATGTAATCTGGTTTATTCAAATCCACCAGTCAGTGTGATGAGATTGACAAAGTACACATTAGGACACACTCATATGAAAATAAGCATCACAAACTGGTGGAAAATAACAAACAGGGAAACACTTGTGGAAACGCTTAATTTGTGCATGTGTGTGTGTATGTGTGTGTGTGTGTGTGTTGCTAGAGAGTGTCAGCTCACCTCTCCACAGAAGACTATGAGTTGTCTAAATTTAGTAGGATGTAGAATCAACAGTGCATCACTGTCATCAGTTGTATTGGTTGCCAAGCCAGTGGTACTACTATTTCTACTCACACTCAATATCCTGCAGAAATACAGTACAAGCTAGTATTTCAGAGTTCAACGTTACCCAGATTACATAGAAACCAAACATGTCTCCTTCCTTCATTAAGTCATTCACCCTGTAACCATTATTTCCGGTTGACACACAGCTGTGAAAGTGTGTGGAGACTTCTGCACAAAATCCAAACTGAACCTAACAAATATAGTATATTGTGGCAGAAATAATATTAGTATCACAAATATTAGCAGCAGAACCCCAAAGAAACACAGAGTTCTCTGGATTGAATTATAGATGAATTAGTAATAAAGCCAGATTATTTAAACAGAACAGAAATAGAGATGATGTGTTACTGTGCTTTGTTGGTAGGTGTGTCATTACAGTAGAAATCTGTTCATTTGACAGCTCCTGAGTGTGTTTTTGTTAATCAAAACGACGCCACCTTAAATACACAGTGCACAGAGGCCTGATAGAAAGAGGTGTTGTTGGGACATGCTGATAAACCTCACATATGTTTAGAGCAAAAGGGATTTATGAGGCTCATACTATACTGAACACTCAAAGTACTGTACAAGTACTAGTAATCAAGTACTCAAAAAGTGACATTGAGCACTGTAGTAGAACGCAGTGGTGAGTTCTCCTCCACTGTCCTACCCCCCTACCCCTCCCCGCCCCCCACCCTAGAACTACTTATTGATTATACAGAGCAGAAGCATTTTAGTTGTAAAAAAAACAAAACATGAAAACCCTTTACATTATTTATTTTCATAAGTCTGTGTATAGATATACAGATATGTGACAAATTCATGGACATTTTTGGATGTAGAGAAACATAAATAATGCCTTACATACTGTTTGAGTCACATTTGACCCATTTTGACATTTTAAAAACAGTGAAAACTTTTCCTAAAGTGATCCAGAATAAACCAAAATGGAGATATTTCAATATTACATATTTTTGTGGAGCTGGTATAGATTTTTTGCATATAGAGGGTCAGCATTGATTGATAGTGTTCATGGCTATAATGAAACCTACCATTCAATTGTTGTTGTATCTTTGACTTCTGATAAATGAATAGGAATAATTATGGCTTACATAAACTTGTTTTAGAGAACATGCAATCAAATGTCTATAAACGAGTAGTGTCAAACCTGAAGAAAAACAATATGCTTTCTTAAACAATAATAAAAGATCAATCACCTGTTTGTTAATGACTGATATCTATGGATGCAAAATACATTTGTGCTTCAAAATGTGGTATTGGGACTAATTGTTGAGGAATACTGGAAAATAATATGAACAGTATGTAAAGGTTAAAGAGTGTTTACACTGACATTAGACCTGCAAGAATAAATGCTGCCCCTTCATTTATTTGAATGAGGCTATGGTAAAAAAAAATGATAGGGTTGTAAAATGATATAAGTTGAACCAGGCTCAACTTTTGCTGCGATGTAGTCGAACGTCATCTGGCGAGGCACTGCATTGACCAATCTAATGCATCCTGGCAGATTACTTTGTAACCTGAACGCTGTATTTCTAGTGTTTAGCTGGAGGTCATCAGGACAAAAGATAAAATCACTGTTGGCATGAAAACTTTCCAGATTCTTAAAATCCTTTGCCCCATTTCACCAAATGTTCATATGCAAGGCGTGACTCACAAAATGACAATTTTCTTTTGTGTTGATTTTGACACTGTAATGCTGTAAGTGTAACTCATGTATGAATATGTGGGAGGATTGTAAGACTTGAAAAGTTATCTGTAATTTGCAGGTGAAAATGATTTGTGAAACAGGGCACTGGCAGTATTTGGGATCTATATGTAAGCACAAGGCCGTAGCCAGGATTTTTCAAATACCGAGGTCAAAAAGAAAACTACAAATTATATGTAAGGTTAAAGTAATCCATGATGTATTTAAAACGCTTTTTTGCTGTGCATTTCTGAGTCATGGTCACTCTTGTGGTCCAGTTCTTTCTTATCATTTCCAACTTTGCAAATTAAATCAACTCCTATTTCAGTATTCTACAACTTCCATGGTTGTATATTTAAAAATTGTATATTATTTTCTTTGTTTGTTCTTAAAATGTGGAATGGAGCACGGCCTGCTGGGAAAGGGAGAAAAGGGCTCATCCAATGAATGAACAGTTTGCAAAATCGGGTCATGTCCAATTCACAAATGTAGACAACATATTTCTGGCGATTTTCAAGTCGACTTAAAAATCTCCAGTAATATGTTGTGTATATTTGTGAATTTGTGACGAATCTGCTGACGGAAGCGCAACACAGCTGGGGCTGTTCGGTAAGGAAACCAGTTAAATTGGACACCAGTTGGGACACCGGGGCCGGTGAAAAAATTACCGGATTTCAAGGCCTCACTCCACCGCTGGCTATAGCCGACTACTTTCGTTTTGACATGGCAGCGGTATCTGCAAGTACGTGTCACATGACGGTCCGTTGATGCAAGGATAATTGTCTCATCGGCTATTTTCACTTCACAACAAAACGAAACTTCAGAGAAAAAAATACAGAGGACATGACCTCGGTGTCCTCAATGGTAGCTACGGCCATTTGTAAGCAGTGCTAACAAGTCACTGTTGTGCAACGGCCTCTGTCTTACTTTAAAGAGACGTTTTAGTTGCCTAACCTTAATAACCTTAATCTTATTTTATTTACCTTAACAGCAACATTACCTTATTATCCAAATTAAAAATACTAACAATGAAAATTAAAAATGTAAATAATTGAACACAGAATCGCCTAATATCCACATTCCACATGGTTTGATGAGTAAGACTGTGACCTTCACAGTCATCTGATCTCAATCTTACTGAAAAACTATGGGATACATTTAGACAGCTCTCTCCATCGTCATCATCAAAACACCAAATGGGGGAATATCTTTTTTAGAAGAATGCAGTTCATCCCTCCAGCAGAGCTCCACATACTTGGAAAATCTGTGACAAGTAGCATTGAAACTATTCTGAAAGCTCTTCTTTGAGGTTTTCATTTTCGGGAACTCTGTTGCCAGCTCAGCATACATGTATCTGTCGTCTGTCCTGAATTCTGAAACAGCACCTAACCTCAAAATGTAGTTCTCTATAACTGTGGTAGTCAGTGGTACTATTCTTCCCCTTTCATTCCTCACTTTCAACCTCTAGTCTGTTTACAGGGAAGCATCATATGCCTTATTTCTGCATACTCACGACTCGCTAACCCTTCATGTCTGCTTCAAGTCTTCATTTAATTGATAGTGTGTCATTTTCAAGAAAAATGACTTCTTGAAGGAGACCTATTATGCCCTTCCTGTCCAATCAGAACGTATTGGACTCCTCAAGAGAGAGGCCTTAAAGAGACAGGAGGTGTTAGACAACCTGTTACAGACAGAGGCTAAACTGTAGAGCTGCATAAAGGGCCACTATGAGATAAATAAGGTTTTTTAAACAGTGAATTATAAAAATGTACTCTAATGTACTCCTAGAATAAAAATATAGAGCTGGAAATGAGCATGATAAGTCCCATTTAATTACCATGTTTAGTGTTGTTGTCTTATTTTTTATGACTGGTCCCAAAATGTTCTGTCTAAGCTTTCATATATTTCCATTGTGGTAACAGAGGTTAAGAATCAGTACTGACTAAAGCTGCGTTCAGACCAAAAGCGTCTGACGTGAATTGAGCATCAAGTCTACATAGAAAATGAATGTAAATAGCGCGATCACGCGCGATGTTATGTCAGGCGACACGAATGAAGCGTCTGAAGCGAATGAATGAATGAATCAAGCATCTGAAGCGGCGGGAATAAAGTTGGAAAAATTGAACTTTTCAGGCGGCATCGCGCCGCGACATTCAATCAGCGGCGAGTTTCTCCCGACGTCACAAGCGCCAATGAAGCGAATGAAGCGATGATCCAA
Source organism: Scomber scombrus (assembly GCF_963691925.1). NCBI lineage: Eukaryota > Metazoa > Chordata > Actinopteri > Scombriformes > Scombridae > Scomber > Scomber scombrus. Next base: position 2,548,347 of record NC_084990.1, read on the forward strand.
AAATGTATATTTAAGATCAAGCGGCGCGATAGAAGCGATTCAAGCGATTTTTTCGCGTCAGACGCTTTTGGTCTGAACGCAGCTTAATGCCTCTGAAAACTATCACTGTAAACTTCTCCTTGACTGAATCACTTAATTATATGAGGAATAAGTAATTTAGCAGTACTTGTTCTTTAGATACTCTTTCTTTATTCTTCTACCTCCATCCTTTCCATCCCCAGTCTCCGTCACAGAGGTGGAGTGTGTTCGGGAGGGTTGCCAGTCAGAGATGTTGCGGCGGGTGGCTGGTTCAGTACCTGAAGGCCAGTGTTTGACAGTCGTCTTCAAAGGGCCCCGCAAGAGTCTGGATCTCCTCTGCCAGAGCCAGGACGAGGCTAAGCACTGGGCCCGCGGCATCCGAACACTGCAGGAGAGGGTGGAGAACATGACCCAGAAGGAGAAACTTGACCAATATCCTTCAACACCTTAGAGAGTTGGCTGAAAATAAATAGCGGTTCATTTGAAATGGTTGTACTGGACTGTTAATCATTTAAAAGTATTGAAAATCAACAGCAGCTTTCATTAAATAAAGTATAAAGGCTTCAAACACTCCCCCCAACCCACATTATACTATTCACTGTATTCTGCATTAGGGGTATGCTAAATATGCAAAAGTGCTCTTTCTGCTTCCTTGACCATGTGTGTGTTACCTGGATTCATGCTTACCTGAGTCGGGCAGACCAGAACCACGATGATAAGATGAGCTACGATGAAGTGCAGACACTGCTGCAGATGATCAACATTGACTTGAGTGACCAGTATGCCCGAACCCTCTTCCAGGTAGCCGAACTACAGTATTTAGATATTCATTTGACTTTACAAATCTCAGTTAATTGTTTAGTCAAAACTTAATTAAGTTTGACCACCTGACCCATATGAACTATCTCTCACTTTCTTTCTCCCTACAGAAATGTGACCGCTCGGCCGACGGTCGTCTGGACCACGCAGAGATTGAAATCTTCTGCAGGGAGTTGTTACGGAGGCCCGAGCTGGATGCCGTGTTCATCCGCTACTCTGCAAATGGCTGTGTGCTTTCCACTGTGGACTTGAGGGATTTCCTGCAGGACCAGGGGGAGGATGCTTCACTCACCCATGCCCAAAGCCTTATACTCACCTATGAACTTAACGCGTGGGGTACGGTGCTATGTAACAATATATTAAAAAGTACCAGGAAAGGATTGCCCAGCACCAAACATCAGGGAGATAACATTAGAGGAAATGGTTTGGACCAACATAGAATTAAATGTAGATCAGATTGTGTTTGTCAGGTTGTCCCTATAAGTGCTAAGTTTAGTCCGTGTTTGTTGGATTTGTAAACTGTGTGCTAACGAATCGTTGTCCTCTGAATCAATATAATATTGTATCGTGAAGAAACTTGATTGATTTACACCTCTACTAATTCCCCTTCTTTACTGATGTGCTTGTCGGCCTTTTGTCCAGTACAGCCCAGAAGAACCAGTTCATGACACCCAATGGTTTCACCATTTACATGCTGTCTAAGGAGAACTGTGCGTTTAACCCGGATCATGCAAGGGTTTATCAAGACATGACACAACCGCTGGCACACTACTTCATCTCCTCCTCCCACAACACCTACCTCACCAAGGACCAGCTGACCGGGGACAGCAGCACAGAGCCATACATCAGGTAATGATGGACAGAACAACACACAACCATGATTTTTAGCGTTCTGCATTAGCCCAGGATCATTATATTTCTGCTTTTAACAGGAGGTAGGCATAGGCTTTGTTCATATACATGCCAGCATATTTCGTGTAAACATGGAGAAAAAAGTAAACCCGCTAGGCAGTAGATAAGGATAGTTGTAACAGGTGTCTGATAACTACCATTGGTCGCCACCAGAGACAGATAAAGGTCACAGATTGCTGACAAGCTCTAATATTTAAATAAGTTCTGTCTTAGTGATACTGAGTCATGATGTTTCTCTTAGAGCCCTGAAACATGGCTGTCGCTGTGTGGAGCTGGACTGTTGGGATGGAGATAAAGGAGAGCCAGTCATCTACCATGGACACACACTCACCTCCAAAGTACCCTTTGTTGAAGTCATTGAGACAATCAATGAGTATGCTTTTAAAGTGAGTACACTACTACTTTCTAAGGTATCTAAGGTTTCTAAGGTAATTTCCTTACAGTGCAGATACATAGTATTGATGGTTGGTATCAAAAGTTAAGAGAAAACTTTTCAAATTAATCTGATTGGTGTGATCGAATATGATCTATACAGTAGGGCTGGGCGATATGGGCAGAATCAAATATCACAATATAGTTGACCAAATACCTTGGTAATGATATTTTGACAATATTGTAGGGATGATTATCGGTGCTTTCACAAAATGATTACGTAATAAGATTTTTGATAAATAATCATCGGTAATGTGGATATAATGACTAAGTGGATAAAGGCTGATAATAAAACAGTCTGTTAAGCCCAAAGCAGGAAAAGACAACACTTATTCCATATCACGATATTACGATATTCAAATCTAAGACGATATCTACAAAATATCACGATATCTATATAATATCAATTTATTGCCCAGCTTTACTATACAGTAATATATAGTATAGTTTTATATCTAAGGCCAAAAGATGGTTTCCTCTACTCTACTCTACTCTACTCTACTCTACAAAATCACTTTCTCCCTGAGTTTGCATCATCATGATTACTCTCTCCCAGGCATCTCCCTTCCCCCTGATCCTGTCACTGGAGAACCACTGTTCCTTGGAGCAGCAGACAGTGATGGCTCAACATCTGCGATCCATCCTGAAGGACAAGCTGCTTACCAAGCCCCTAAATGGTCTGGATTCCCGCAACCTACCTTCTCCAGAGGTATCAAGACAGTGTCACATAATGAAAAAAAAAGCTAGGCTCAAAACCCATAACACCTAATTTGACTAATTATGTCCTAACTGCACTGGAACCACATTAATTGCTCACACTACGGCAGTTTATAAATGTCTGAAAATAAACCTGACATGATTAAATGATTTGTCCAGATAGATATTTGTAGTGTGCTTGTTACTTTTGAGTGAGATAAAAATAGCTGATGACTGAATGACTCAGTCAGATTCCTTAGCAAAGATGTCACTCTGCCCAGTTGTTTAATACCCGAACTCTCCCTCATTGCAGAACAGAATTATTATGTAAGTGAGGCCTTCGTAAACAGTTTTCCTGTCTTGATAGAAACTGTTACTCTGTTAGGATTACATGTAAATCAGAGAGCACGCTGTTTATATTGGATGAGAAATCTGAGGCCGTCTGCTCTTCTGTGTCCCACTAATCCTACATATACACATAATGAGTTAGAAATGTGAGGGGTGGTGCACAAACTCATGATCTTTGCCCCAGTTATCACACTCCCTTGAGGGACCCTCACAATAGCTGTGCCTTCTAGCCTCTGTTGCATACACTCAAATGATTTTACATCTTTCGCTTTGAGGATTTTACAACATTATTATGTTGTTAGCAGCCTTAATAAAAGTAGCTTTAGTAGTTGCAGTAATACAGGGTAGGGATGGAAGAAGATATGCCACTTAAGTAAAAGTTACAATATTACAATGTGAATTGTCAGGGTCTCTTAGTGGAGCTAATTTGAACTTTTTTACTGTATATACTATTGAGTTGGTATTTTTGGGCCAGCAAAAATAAAGGTTTATAGGGTTAGGGTTACTGCTACTGAAGTGTAATGCTGTATTTAATTTGTATTAAACTTAACTAAAAAACTAAAACTACTTTAGTAAATGAACGTCTTTACTTTCCAACACTGAAAGGCTAGTGTTAGAGTAAGTGAAAGTAGAAGGGAAGTATTGTTAGAATGACAAGATAGTTTTCTTATTAGTTTAATTTTCAACAACAGGTTGTTCTTGTGTTGTGTGTGTAATGTGTTGTTTGTGTGTGCAGGATCTTAAGGGTAAAATCCTGGTGAAGGGGAAGAAGGAGCACGTGGTGAAGGAGTGCTCGTCCAGCTCCTCAGAATTCAGTTCCTCAGATGAGGAATCCTGCCAGGCTGATGGCAAAGCCAGAGGAAAGAAAGAGGACAAGAAGGTCTGTTCAACACCACCATCTCATAACGTCTCCTAGCAGCGGTGGCTCTCACCAATATACTATTTTGGTTTTTGGAGAACTCAGTTTGGATTCCTGCCTGTTAAACCAATAAATGTTGGAAATAGTAATGAGGATGAACACTGAGCAGTTGTTTAACAGTTGGGCTGGTCAGGAATATGATGGTTTTGTCTGTTTGACCTCAGCCAGGTGTGTCTAAGCTGAGTCCAGAGCTGTCAGATCTAGTGGTGTACACCCGCAGTGTTCCCTTTAAAAGCTTCGAGCAAGCTGCCAAAAACCCATCAACCGACATGTCCTCTTTTGCTGAAAGTGAAGCCCTCAGGCACGTTAAGGACTCAGGTATGGCGTGTGTATGTGACTAAACCTTTTTACTTCTGAAAGTAAAAGGCTGCCCACTATTTAAATAGAAATCTAATAAAGATTTGGGTGGATACAGACAGTTACCTATTGATGCTACCTTGTTCAGGCAGCACAAGTCTTTCTTCAGACTGACTTATTGGACTTTCCTTGTCCTGCCCCACCAGGGATGTATTTTGTGCGTCACAACACTCACCAGCTCAGCAGGATCTACCCCTCAGGCCAGCGCCTCCAGTCCTCCAACTACAACCCTCAGGAGATGTGGAACGGAGGCTGTCAGATTGGTGAGAGCTTATTTTATGTTTTGTATGTTATTCACAAAAGAAGCATACCGACTAATTGAGAGGTGTTGCTTAGACACACATCCGTCTTGGTTCTTAGCTGTGGGCTTAAATAAGGGTCATGTGTGCTGTAGCTTTGTATCACCATATCTGAATGTGTGAAAACATTTTGTATGAATATATTCAAATGTGTGAATGTGTAGTAAAATGTTTGAACAAATGTAATTTCTGAATCTGTAGTAGCTATAGATTTGCATGACATTTGGTGAACAAATGAAAACGATTTGTACAAATAATTCCCACTGTATGAGTGCATAAAGAAGATTTGCACAAAGGTTTGCAGTTGCACTTCTATCTATTTGTGGGAGAAAAAAGTTCACACAGAACTCAGCTCTATGTGAATCCCAAGTTTACAGCTTCAAATCAAATCTATACTTACAAATACTTTTCTCCCACATTTGACGGTTCCTCCTGATTAGCCAATGGAATGCTCTGAAATGCTATAGGCGTGTCCGATGAACGCCATAAAACAATTCTAAACTCAACACTCTCTGAACTTAATGCTAATGCCTAACTTCCATATGAAAATGCACAATTTAAACTAGGCCTTGTTTGTAGGTGTTGGACCAGCAACATGGATAATATTTTAAAAATAGAGTCATGTTAGTCTCCACCCATTTTGTAGTTAAATGTTGACTTATTTCAGTAAAAATGTAACTTAATTAATTGGTTAACAAGCGCCCCATCACTAATCATCTTTATGTTAAATTGTCAGTTTTTTCAATAGTGTTAACGTTTCTCTGCTGAAGAGTCCGATGGCGGGTTTATTTTCTGTGCAGTACTTCATCAAACAGCATGGCGTGAGAGGAAGGGTGACGGCCAAAATTGTGGTAGACAACATTAACACTGCTGTATTTTGGGTTTTCTCCAGTTGCTTTGAACTTCCAGACACCTGGTGAGCAGATGGACTTAAATGAAGGCAAGTTCCTGCAGAATGGTCGATGTGGTTACATCCTGAAGCCTCCCTTCATGTGCCAGCCTGACACCACCTTCAACCCAGAGAATGTCGGTGGAGGTCCTGCCCACAACCCCGTCCTGCTCACTGTTCGGGTAAGATGGAGCTAAAACTGCCTCAAAATGTGTCAGAAATAGCAAAATAAGTGTAACTTCAGGTTCCAGCAGGTTTATTTCATTTGAAAGATAATAATTTTCCTCAGTGTAGAACTACAGGATAATTTGAAGGTTGGTGGTTTAATGTTTCTCACTGCATTGTTTTTGGGGAGTTGTACTTGACTGCATCTTGAATCCAAACATGGCTCGTGAAAGAAATCTGGACCACAGGAGTGTCATTGTATCAGTGTCAGGCTCTTCTTGCTCCATTCTGTAAAGATTCTCTAAACAAATGAGGCCCTGTTATTGTTATTCCAGGTGATTTCAGCCCAGCAGCTGCCTAAACCAGAATGGGACAAGCCTAGCTCCATTGTGGACCCTCAGGTGTGGGTTGAGGTACATGGTGCTCCCATTGACAACAACAAGAAGAAAACCCATCATGTTGATAACAATGGTAAATATCTATTCTGATGACTAAATATAATTATGAACTGGTCTCAGTAGTAACAATTAGGATTCCCACAAAGCTGAGTTATTACTGCAGAAAACTCCATGAACACCCTTCATGCAAAGTGGTCCTTCTTTGTTTCAGGCTTTAACCCTCGGTGGGACTGTACCTTTAATTTTACCGTCCATGCCCCTGAACTGGCTTTGGTTCGTTTCATGGTGGAAGACCATGACTATACCTCAAGCAACGACTTCCTAGGACAACACACCATCCCTTTCACAAGTCTCCGCAAAGGTGTGTGTGGGGACAGCAGAGTTTGGCTGACATGGGAACTGTACCAAAGTCTTGTTTGAGGTTGCCAACACAGTATGAATAACCTGCTAAACTTTATTTACTTTACGTCCGCAGGTTATCGTCATGTCCGACTACTCAAGCTGGATGGCTCCAGCCTTTCTCCCTCCTCACTCTTCGTCCATATCAAGCTCACTCCCTGTACGAACAGTCCGTCCAAATCATCAGCTAAGTCACCGGCCAGGTCACCGTCCAAGTCCTCAGCTAAATAGCTCTAACCAGCATAGAAGCCACCATGGGAAGATCTTATAAGACATATCTGCCTTTATCAAGGCAAAAAAAAACCCTCAATGGTTCTGACCTTGATTTGCTAATGATGCAGCTACATCCTCAAACTGTTTATATTTTGTGTAACAAGAGGACTGTGGTTTTACAAAAAATTGAAATTGACCAGTATTCCAGTATTTCATATTTGTGAAGAAAGAAAAAAAACCTCCAAACCATGGCAGTGAGCTTTTATTAATCTGCTGATCTTCAGGATGTCTAAACATGGGAAAGTGAGATACAATCAGGGAAGGAAATACCATCAGTAATGAAACAAGTATCCATTGTGGCTGGAGTTGTTAACTACACTCCCAGCTTCATTTCCTCAGAACAAAACAAATAGAAAATGTACCAGTCACAGTGACTGGTACATACCTGAAGCCAGAATTATCCCTTTAATTCTCAATTTAAAGGAGGCTTAATTCTTAGAGCAGGACTCAAGAACGTAATGACAACCAGTTGAACCAGCCTGCAGAAGTTTACATTTTATTTAAAAAAAGATTTACAAGAGCATGACCAAGATTTACAAGAGCATGACCAAAGTTTGGTGCTAGATTTAGTCTCTACATTAGTTTTAGTCTACATTTTGATCATCTTGCAAGACCCTCTAACTTGCCTCCTGCAAGAAGAACTCGTATTTTTAACTGCAAGCATGTTACTTTAATGTCTATTTTATCTATGTATAAACTGTGTGTATGTGATTCATTGATTATACTGATAGTGTAGAGAGCCTAGATCATAAATGGAGATTTTTTAAAATAGTATGTGAAGACGCTATGACATGTTCAAGGATATAAAGGATATGGTCAGAACAAGAAGCTCTCAGATGAAATAAGTGCATTGAAAGAACTATTGGTTGCTGTCATCATTCCTACCGTCCAAGTGACCCAAGTGATTGGGGACACAATCTACAAGTGCTTGTTGCAATGTTGAACAGCATCTGAACCTGCCGTCCCCCTCTATAGCTTTCTGATATTGAAACCCGATTCTGAAACCAACAATCCAACAAGCATGCCCACTTCACACAGCAACTGGCCAGGTTTACCAGCGATGAGAAGGAAGGTTAGATTTGAACTTCGGAACAGCTCGAAACACTTTTGCCTTTAGATGTGGTCGGAGGACATGTTGTACAAACTAGGGTCGTGTCCTTTCAGGGACCATTGAGATGATAAAACACTATCTAGGAGGGTTTGAGTAATTCATCCCTGAGTGTGTGGACTTCAGAGGTCAAGACGCTGCAGTTAATTATAAACTACAATTGACAATAGTTCAATCCTCCAGTCTTGAAGATTGTGAGGTAAACAGTCGAATGGAACAGTCCACATTACAAAATGATTTACCAGAAATGTGTACTAAATGTAGGCTATTAGATTGGCCAACGCGTGATGTTGCATTGTGTTAAGGTTAAAGTTAGGCCAAATAGGACTTTTTTTTTGCCTGACAAACTGGGGGTCAACACAGGGGCTACATCGAATTAAAAGAGGGTGCTGTGCTTTTCAATTCAGTTGCTAGCATTAGCCTGAACACAGCCATAGCCAAGTATCCCCAGCCTTTATCTTATCAAGGATACACTGACGTAGAGGCACCAAGAAGGAACCTCATACTAAAAAGACTAACTATAGAAGATAACTCTTTGATTTGGCTATGGACTGTAAAGATTTTCCCTTCTTTTGCTCAAAGATTGCTTTGTAGGTGTTGCTTCATAGAGCATATGATCAAATACAGGAACCATTCACTTTTGAAACATTCATATGAGCATGTGAGTATTGCATTAAGGCATTTGTTGTAAAATATTATAAACCCAAAGTTCATTTAGTTGCCTTTTTCCAGAGCTTTCCATAATATTCCCCTGTCACTGTAGTTACAATCTTCCCAGGGCAAATGTGTAATGTCACATGATGGGTTCTCAGAAAAAGGATGTGGGATATGGTCAAAAACTGAAACAGCTAATGAGTCAACCTTGAGTGTAGACTATTTCTGTGTCTCAAATCTCGTACTTCTGTACTTACACTTAATATATTGAGTACGTAAGCACCTTCATGGGAAATGCAGTGCACCAGTACCTGGATGGTACACTCGAAACAGTCAAAAAGTTGAGTGTGGAATTATGGACACTTCTCATCCTCAACAGTCGCCATCTTGTTGTAACTATGGTGAACATCGCTGCATTATACAAATGTAAATTATACATGTGTTTTTTTTAGACTAGGCACCACTATACTGTTGTCAGAAATAAGCCATTAGTAGGTTTATTGGGTTCATTTAGCAGTCTGTAATGATTTGGTACCGCAAACCATAACGGGAATGGTAACGCTAGCTAATTGTCATTTTCTGTAAGTGCGCAATGGTCATGTTTCATTTGAGACAACACTAACAGTACGTACATAGTGTACTAACATAAGTATGTGATTTGAGACACAGTGTATTTTACATACGATGCGGTATGTATGCTCACTAGTGAATCCTTCTTTAACTCTGCACTAGGAATACACACATCCTACCGTAGCTGTCAGTGTAAAGCTGACACCAGGGTCAAATGGGATGACTTCCCTCATACTGTAAAAGAAAAGCCATATGGAAAAGAGTTTTTATATATGTTACTGTAGATCTCCATAATGAAGAAAACCTCTCGTTTCTGCCTGGCTGACATGTGCTGTACTAATGGATGCTCTATTAGCAGTTAAAACGATCCCAGTACTTTTATAATGTAGCTTAGTGTTTCATGTTAGACAGTAAAATGAGATTATTTTATGTTAAATGTTTTGTCTGTTAGCATCCTATGTCTGTTTTCTTTTTATCTTTGAACGACTGAAACTAAACCATCATCTAAAGTTTTTATATTATAAAATGAATTAGTTCTTCAATAATTAGATGATATGCACTAGATAGGTCTGCTGCCTTATTGTTAGCTTGTTGGATAGATATACTTGCATATACTTTATATTTGCAATGTCTTTGTTATATTTAACTTTGCCATCGTTTACTTAGTGTTTAAATGTGTTATGTGAAGAGGAGAGTCGGCTTGACTGATCCTGGCCACTGTGACATGAAAACTTTATTATGGTCATTGTTTGAAAAGATCATTTAGCCATGATTTTTATTTTGAAGTCATCTACTGTCAGTTATGTTAAAGAACATTTTTTATATGTATTTTATTGATGAGGGACATTTTATATGTAAGTGTTTTATAGGAGGTGGTTTTAGATATTTTGTTGACGACATGTGACAAGAAGTATTATGAACATTTCATTTTAAATTAATCTCACAGAGAATTTGATGACTTGAGGGAGATTTTCAATCAGGGCTGAATGCTGGGAGATGCTGCTTTAGAGAGATCGGTGTTAATCTTCAAGCATCTTATAAATGATGAAATAATCAAAGAGTTTCTGAAAGGACACTGTCATTGTCCGCTTCGTGCTAGTACCGAACAATCGAAATCAAATCCAGCCCTGTGTCCCAACAACATCGCACTTACTCTCATGAATCAGTTACTGTAGGTGTGGGAACTACATATATTGTTAAAAGACCAAAGTTGTGTTTTTTAAATTGTAGCAATGACAACAAAAACTGAATACTGTACAATTCAAAGCATTGACATCATTGTTTATTTATTGTCTCTTAAGTAATATACAGTTTGCTTGTGTTGAACCAAACCGACCTGATGTTATTTATTGAAACAGGTAATATATACTATACTGTACTCTGTTCTATTCTGAAACAACCTCATCATGTCAGATGGTATTTGAGTAACTGAAGTGTCGCTTTTAACCAAATTGTCAACTGACAGAAATGACATGTTTTTACAGAAAAAATGAATAAATAAAAGTTCAGCATTACATTCTCTTTTGTCTTTTTATCATAATATGGCTCTATACACAAAACCAGGAAAAGAAAAACTGTTTTATGCATCATATAAACCAGTGGTCAGCAATTAAAGGACTGGTTCACAATATTTCAAGTGTGTCTTAAATCAGCAGTCAGGTGCTCATATAAATAGTGAAAGAGGTTTTCCTCTCTGTAATCATTCCTCCTGTTCATACTGACTATTTAAAGATCTTCTTCTAATGTGCTTTCAACGGAAGTGATGGAGGACAAAATCCACAGTGTGTCCACACAGTCATTTAAAAGTAGATGATCAGCTTCTATTGAGCTTCATCAGTGTGAGTTAGTCATATCAAGTGATATCTGACACATTTACAGTCTTTTTAGCATCAAATTCCCTCTTAGTGTTTCCCTGTTGAGCTGTGGTGGAAGAATAGTAACAAAAAGACTTTGGCACTAAAAACACTAACATTGAAACATAGAAGATGAAGATTTGACTCATTTGGACGAAGCTTCATATTAGCTTCAGATCAACTTTTAAATACATGTTTACACAGAAGGAGGACTGTGTTAGTCCTCCATCACTTCCATTGTAAACATTATGAAGGAATCTTCTGATGGTCAGTATGAACAGGAGGAATGATTAATCCAGTGTTCAGATCAGCCCGATAAGTGTATAAGAGGTTAATGGGCCATATTTATTTGGATTTACATGAGTTTTCTTTTGTACTGTTTTATCTGCTGTAGATTTATGAAAAGTCACATAAAATAATACACAAAATTATTTTTGGAGGTCCAGATTTGGCAGCTATTTGCTTGCAACTGATGTTCATAAACTGTCTTTTTTAAGAGATATTCTGTTTTTTTGAGCGAGCACATTATCTATATTGTTTTCTATCCTGATCTACAGCCTCTGACTGGAAAATCTGGTCTCACTAATCACTGGAGGATTTCTTGCAGGGTGGGACAAGGACCACTAGGGGGATCCACACTCCATATGTTGTTATATATTGAAGAAAGAGCACTCCTAACCTTCCAATACCACACACCAGAACAGGGGCGATTTTAGACCATTTTGAATTTGATCTCAGCACCTCTAAACACAAACAAATTATTACTGTATTTTTTTTAACACTTGCAGAGCAATGTATGTCAAATTCTCATTAGGAGCTGTGACCCCCTAAAGGTATTATCCTACAATCGCACCTGCACCAGAGCCTTTAAGAGACAGTTACAACAGGACGCCCACTACAGTTCCAAAAAAACACTGCGCTGTTAAGTTATCCCATGAGACAGACGGCAGCGAGTGTGATATCAAACATTAAATACTAAAATATTAAACCATCTGTATGTCATTATACCTACTTTTATATTAAGTGCATGTACAGTGGCAATTTTATCAGTTTATTAGTGATTTTTTTTTGTTCATACAAGTTAGCATTTCTTTGATGTCACTTTCTTGCATTCTTAGTTAGCTTGTGGTGTTGTGTACTTGAGTTTTGTATTCTCGGACACTTTGATTTATGCTGGGTTATTACCGAGAGGTGTTGTGTTTTCAGTGTGTTCCTTCACCCTTTCTGTGTTCATGCGCTCCTCCTCACACCTGTCCTACATCCTCTTCATTAACCCTGCTCTGCTCCTGGTGTGTTCTGCAGCCTATCAGCTCCCATCCTGCCCTTGTGTTGTGCCACCTGTTCCTTAATCTGTGTTTCGTTTTGGTTCAGCCAGCTTTTGGTTTTCGAATGCAAATCTCAGAATAAAGACAGTTTACTTCAGATCTGCTTTTGGTTTGTCTCTGCATTTAGGTTGACCTGCTCTGCTACTTCACCTCCCTTTTACAGATGTTCCAGCAGTTGTATTTCTATTTTTGTCTTCTTCAGCAGCTACAGCCTTATGTGGTCCATCTCTAAATGAGATGTTTCAGTTTGTTTCACCTTGTACAGCAGTTTTAATACTGATACTGATCTGTTCTTTTTCTGGCGTGGCAGCAATATGCTTTCATACTTTAGCATCTGTTAATCAGCAGGAGACTGCTGGGGAAAATACAAAGTTCAATACTGAACATAATTATAAAGACTAATGCAACTTATTGAACTGAACGAGTCAATGCTTTCTAAGATGACAGGCAAAAATTAAGTAAAACATTAGCATTTTAGGTAAAAAGTTCAAAGATATGACATTAATCTCTTTGATGGCTAACATGCTATAGAAGCCAATGGTGAAAAAAGCCAATGACAAAAAATGTTGGAAAAAAGATTCCATTCATGAATTCAATATCAGATGTCATCGACATCAAAGCACGAGGAATGTGAGAATTATGGTTTGAGGAAGGTTAATAGAGAGGTCAGGCTGTGTAGGAGGCTCTGATGACTGGCAGTTAATGACAGTATAAGATTCCTGGAAATAGAGAACTTGTTGTGGGAGAGGTCAGCTGACAACGGACAGTGGTGGTGAGTCAGCAGTTTAAACAGGAGACCAGACAGGCAAGGTGGGGAGAGAAGAGAAAATGTTGTGATTGTATAAACTCACCATATTAACCTGTATTGTTTAATTCTATAATTGTAGGACAGTTAGCATGAGGTGTTTACGGTTTAATGACCCACTCATACGTCAAGGTGCCTTAAGTGGGACACAAGACCAATCACTTACAGTACGATAGTCAGACAAGACACATAAATATATATATAAAGAAGTTGTACAAGGAACTTCATTATATAAACATGTAAAAGAACAAACCAAAAAACCTAAGTACAAGAATGTAAAAGAATGGAGTTGAACTTTTGTGCTTTTCGTTGACTAAAAAAACAAAAAGTTTACAATCATGCATCATTTATTGAATGCACTTTTCTCAAAACAGCACTTTTATTAACCATTCAAAACAGCCTGTTATAAAAAAAATTTAAAAAAACACTGGAAAGCATAACATGCTTCACATGTACACTGAACAAAAATATAAACGCAACACTTTTGTTTTTGCTCACATTTTTCATGAGCTGAACTCAAAGATCTAAAACATTGTCTATATACACAAAAGATCTATTTCTCTCAAATATTGTTCATAAATCTGTCTAAATCTGTGTTAGTGAGCACTTCTCCTTTGCCGAGATAATCCATCCCACCTCACAGGTGTGGCATATCAAGATGCTGATTAGACAGCATGAATATTGCACAGGTGTGCCTTAGGCTGGCCACAATAAAAAGGCCACTCTGAAATGTGCAGTTTTGCTTTATTGAGGGGGTCTGGGGTGCTCAGAAAACCAGTCAGTATCTGGTTTGACCACCATTTGCCTAACCTTAACCCATCTCCTTCGCATAGAGTTGATCAGGTTGTTGATTGTGGCCTGTGGAATGTTGGTCCACTCCTCTTCAATGGCTGTGCAAAGTTGCTGGATATTGGCAGGAACAGGCCACAATCAACAATATACGATACTGACGATAGTGCTATTAGCCCAGTAGGCTTTTCTGATCATCATCTTGTAACTATTCAAATTCATACCTCATCTGCTAAAAGAGTTAAATCTCACTGGCATTTTAATAACAAGCTTCTTCAGGCTACAACTTTTTGTCAAAGTCTAGTGAATTTATAGACACAGTGGAGGGGCAGGAAGACTCTTAGTCAGTGGTGGGAAGTTGAAAAAACACATACGTGTTTTTTGTCAGCAATACACTTCTCACTCCACAGTTAGAATTAAAAAAATAATCCAAGATTTGGAAGAGGAAATTAAACAAATTGAAGGCAGTTTTCAGGGGCAATCTGATTCTGGAATAAATGACTTGTTGCAAGGCAAACGACAAGAATTGAGTTCCTTCCTGCAGGAGAGAGTAAAGGGGGCCTTGGTGAGATCTCGATTCATCTCTATCAAAGACATGGATGCACCCACCTCTTTTTTCAATCTAGAGCCTTAAACTTCCTGGAGGTGGGGTGACTACAGATCCAGTTTTAATGAGAACGCAGAGCATTGTGATGACGCTTGTGTTGTAGAACCTGGAGGGGCTTCCATGTCTCAGTTTGGCTGAAAAAGACTCTGGATACAGAGCTAAGCTATGAGGAGCTAACTGCTGCAATGGGACAGCTGAATTCAGGACGTGCACCAGGGATCGATGGATTAACACTGGACTTCTTTAAGTGTTTCTGTGGATTGGACCGGATTTTTTGTGTGATAAAAGCATGTTATATTGATGGGCACTTACCAGTTTCCTGTCGCAGAGCAGTTCTTTCCCTGCTGCCCAAACAAGGTGATCTGGCCTTATTGAAGAACTGGAGGCCAGTGGCACTTCTATGTACTGACTATAAGGTGCTTTCTAGAGCACTTTCTAATAGGCTTAAAGACTATCTTGAAATATTGGCGCACATGGATCTTATTGTGTACCTGAAAGATGTATTTTTGATCATCTTTTTCTTATTAGAGATATTTTGGATCTTAGTGATTTCACTGGTTTAAATGTTGGAATTTTGTCACTTGATCAAGAAAAAGCCATTGATAGGGTGGACCATGGTTATTTATTTTCAGCTCTCAAGGCATATGGTTTGGGGGACAGTTTTATTACATGGATAAAGCTACTGTAAAGTGAGGCATAATGTATGGTTAAGGTGGGGGGAGGATTGAGTTCCCATTTTTAAGGGGATTAGACAGGGCTGTCCAATTTCAGGGCAGTTGTACAGTCTTGCGACAGAACCGCTGATGTGCAGATTGAGGGCTCAGTTTACCGGTATTTCGTTGGACAAGGCTTCACTGTTTCCTTTGGTAGTTTCGGCTTATGCTGATGATATCAGTATTTTTATTAGAGATCAAAAAGATGTCCAGACTGTAGTGCAGTCATTGGAATTATATGAAAAGGCCTCTAGTGCCAAAGTTAACTGGGCCAAGTGTAAGGCCTTACAGGTAGGACAGTGGGATGGGGAAATAAGACCAAGTCTACCTGGAGGGTTAGAGTGGGGAACCATTGGCAAGTGCGTTTCAGGAACAGAACTGGGAAGGTCTTATGGAGAAGGAGTGTGCTAAGTTGTCTAAATGGAAATGGCTGCTTCCTCAGCTGTCCTATAGGGGACGAATCCTTGTGGTCAATAACCTGGTCGCCTCGACACTGTGGTACAAATTAGCTGTTCTATCTCCACCCAGAGGGCTTGTTGAAGAGATCCAGAGGGCTCTAATAGATTTATTCTGGTCTGGCAAACATTGGATTCGTGCTGCAGCCTTGTACTTGCCAGTACAGGAGGGAGGACAAAGCTTAATTGATGTGTCCTCCAGAATTATTTTTATTTACTTTTCGGCTGAAAGCGGCACAGAGGCTACTATATCATCATGGACTGAGGTGGCAAGAAACTGCAGAGTTAATTTTGAAAAGAGTTAGTCGTCTTGGATATGGAAAACAACTTTTTCTTCTGAGAATTGGAGAAATTGACCTTGATGGGCTCACTCCTTTCTACTCTTCAGTTCTACAGGCGTGACAGGTGCTGAAGGCGGAAAGAGATCCGAAGTCACGGCCTGGACTATGGTTGTCGGAAGAGCCATTGTCAGTGATTTCATACAGTCAGATACCCTGTCTTCAGCTAGTCTAAGAACTGCATTGCGTGAAGCGAGCTGTGTTAAATTGGGACATCTGCTGAAATTTACACAATCAAAAACTGAAGCTTTGGGGGAGATGACCAATATAAGATCTTCCAGACTGAGGTCAAGAATTGTGGCAGAGGTTTTCAGGTCTATACCAGAGACTCTGAGAGGTTATGTAGAAAACTGTAACGTTGTTGACCAGTGGAATGATGACGGAGAATATATTTTTCCATCATTTTTACATCTCCACAGTTGGGGGTGTTTGAGAAACTGTCAACTGTTACAGGAATGAAAGTGTCGAGGTGGGCTGAGTTTATTGGCCCCGGCAAATCCCCAAAAGGCTGCTGGAGTTTATACAAGCTGCCCATTGATAAGAGGACAGCTGACCTCCAGTGGAGGGTTGTACATGGTGCAGTAGCTACACACAGATACGTGGCACACCTAGATCCAGGCCAAGATGATAGCTGCCCTTTCTGCTCACAGACTGAGACCGTAGCACACTTGTTTATTAGTTGTCCAAGGTTGAAAGGGTTATTTGAGTTAGTTCGGTTTTGGTTTCAGGGTTTTGGAGAAGTTTTTTCTTTTGAGCTATTTATTTTTGGTCCACGCTACTCAGCAAAGAAAAAAGGGGTGCATACCTTAATGAACTTTTTGTCTGGCGCAGCTAAATTAGCTGTATGGATTAGCAGAAAAAATAAGATGAAGGGTGCTGGTTCAATATATCCAGAGCAGATGTGTAAAGGATTTGTTGCAGCTTGTCTTAGAGTTGAACACACTTTTTATGAAGTGACCGGACAAGTGTTTGAATGTAAATGGGGGGTGGCTGTTGTTCTTTGTACAGTGGGTTTGTTTGGTGATCTAGCTCTGTCGTTTTAATCTATGTAACTATTGATGAAATAGTTGGATTTTAACTAGTTTTTGTGCTGATTGTTTAATAAATGGATTTTTAAAATCAAATTCCTTCTTCCTATCTTTCCTTCTTCCTTCCTTCCTTTCTTTCTTTCTTCCTTTCAAGCACGTTTCCGGTGTTTTGTGGTGAGAGGTGAGGAGGGTTTCTACACTAAAAAAAATATTAAAGTTCCTTCAACTTATTTTTGTGAGTCAGGTCAACTAAATTTTGCCAAAAAGTTGAGACAACTAGAAATGTTAGGTTTTGATCTATTCAACTTATGTCAAATGTGTGAAATAGTACAGTCAACTCAGAAATATGGGATTGGCCAACTTGTAATAAGGTGACGGGTTTCGCACATGCTCAGAACACTGCCCCTGCACAGTCCCCTTTGTCAACCCGTGCGTGCATCCACACCATGCATCATGCATCCACTGCCATGATCCAGTATTGTTAATTTTCCTTCCCTAATGCTAGACTAAAGCAGGGAATTTTATTTCATGAAAATTGAAACGGTGTAGAAGGTGAGTTCATAATTGTATTTTTAACATATGAGTGTTCAAATGTTTGGCTAAACCTAAAGAGGGTGACTGTCTTGTGCTATGCTAGCTTGCTAGCCTAGTTAGCCAACTCAAATGGCATATTTAATGGCTCACCCCAGCTTAAGTCGGTTAAATGTTTGTTTGCTGCATGTGAGAACTTTTGCTAGCAAGAGTGCTGTGTTGTGTATAGTTGGCTAACGTTAGCGATGTTGCTATCGATTTGCTAGGTCTGAATTCAGTCGATGCAGGCGGGAAAATATACATTTCATCGGAGTACAGAAGCTTGGTGTAGTTTGCTGCATGAAACGTTTGCTAGTGGCATGTAACATTAGACAGCACCATTACTTGAATACCTTGAATAACCGCCATGTTAGCTTGTTAGAAATATGGGTCAAGCCGTCTGATGCTGTCAACTTTTGTGCTGTTTGTTCTCTATCTGGCGTCTGACACAGGGAGCGTAAAAACTCTCTGCTGATATTTTAAGGTTGTCTGAGGTATTATTCATTTAACTTAACAAAAATGTAAAATTAACAATAGCAAAAATATGCAAACAACATTTGTCTGAGGTAGTGCAAAAAGAAACTGGTTTTCTGAGGTAATGCAAACTGCAAAGAACAAAAATAGCAACAATGACAACATTTTTGGTTGTCTGAGGTAACAACCAAGCGGGGAGTTCCGGTCCTCTGAAATGATGCCAAGGCGGAAGTAACTTAAAACTGCATTCTATCAAGAGGCCACCAGGGGGCGACCGCTTTGGTGTCAAAAGGACTTCCGTCTCTATACAAGTCAATGGAGAATTCACCAACTTCTCACTTGATTTCTAACCTCAGTAAACGTTTTCAAAATGTGTTTATGGTCTCAATCGCTATTTTAAAGCCTTCTTCAATGCAGTATGATGTTCATTTGTGAAATTTTGGCCACCCTGATTTTATATTTGACGATAAAGCAGGGTATGCATTAGGGCGTAGGTCGTGATTGACAGGTTGATTGGTTCACGGTTCAGGAGGGCGCCTCTTGCTCCTCCTGATGCCCATATAAGTAGAATCCGTGTTTTTTTTTTTACCCGGCATGCACTGGACATTTTCAAGATGGCGCTGCCCAGAATCCAAAACTATTCGCTTCCAAGCAGCAGTCCACAAACCAATGGGTGACGTCACGGATGTTACGTCCATTTTATATACAGTCTATGGTCTCGGCATTAAACGGGTCGACGAGGAACGTAATCTGTGGCCTTTTCAGTTGCAGATCACGGAAACCGGGTCACAAAGCTTTCGTGCAGGTTTTCAACGAGTGTTGCCTATCTGGCTGTTTGCTTATTCAGGGCGGCGCTGGTGCCGCTGGTTTTTAGCAGAGCGGGAACATGCGCTAAATCTCCCTTTTGAATATGCGTCTTGAACAGCTTCAGTTTGTTGACAAAGGGAAACACACTTTGTACCAGGTCAGGCAGCATTTTTAACTTACCCTGCAGGGTCAGGTTCAGTCTGTCCAAGTGACACAGCATGTCGACCAAAAAGGCCAGATCCATAATCCACTTGGGGTCTGATAGCTCGGGATAGTCCTTGTCCTTCTCGTCCATGAACAGTTTCACGGCATCCAAAAGCTCAAAGAAGCGGGAAAGTACCTTGCCTTTTGACAGCCACCTTGCAGTGCAGCGGCAGGTCACCTGGAAGCCCTTGGCTCAGCGATGAGATTCTTGAATTGCCTGTGGTTAAGCGCATGAGTTGCTCCCTGTGGATGATGCAGTGGAAATTCCAAAACTCGGGAAATGTTTGGTCAGCTTTGCACAGCCCCACAAGCCCGTTCACAGATCCGATCATGGCAGGTGCTCCATCCATGGCTATTGCAGTTAGTTTCGGTATGGGCAGGTTTGCTTTCACAAATGCAGCCATCATTGTTTTTTTCACATCTATGCCACGGGTTCTGTCTTTGATTGGCACAATATCAAGGAGTCCTTCTTTGATCACACAATCGTTTGACACAGACCGTGAAAATATTGCCAACTGAGGCTTGTCTTGTAAAGGTGCGTTCAGACCAAAAGCGTCTGACGCGAATTGAGCAGCAAGTCCACATAGACAATGAATGTATATGGCGCGATTACACGCGATTTTATATCAGGCGGCGCAAATGAAGCGTCTGGAGCGAAGCGAATGAAGCGTCTGGAGCGTCTGAAGCGGCGCGAATAAAGTTGGAAAAATTGAACTTTTCAGGCGGCATCGCGCCGCGACATCCAATCAGCGGCGAGTATCTCCCGACGTCACATTCGTGACGGCGGGCACATCTATTGCACACAAACATGGAGGAGAAATTGATCGTGGCGGTTTGTGGGCACCCGGTCCTTTATGACACGACAGCGGTATTTTACCGGGACCGGTACAAGAAGGAGGAGGCATGGGCCAAAGTGGGAGCAGAGGTGGGACTTGCTGGTAAGTTCTGAGACTATATGTGGCTTGTTTTACCACGTTACTGACTGTGTTTCTCAATGAATGAAACATTAGCATTGGTTAGCACTAGCACAGCAGACTGTCCCGCTTGGCAGGATACCAGTTTCAGTTTATGTGTGGTTAGATGCTAATTATACAAAGTGTATGTCTCTGTGTGTGCGTGTGTGCGCGTGATTGCAGTGGAGGTGTGCAGAAAGAAGTGGAAGGGGCTGAGGGACACGTACCTCAAAAAGAGGGAAGTAGAAAGGAGGAGCGGGTCGGCAGGAGGAGAGCTGAAAAAGTGGCGTTTCTCTGCGGTCCTGTCCTTCCTCGAACCCTTCACCACGCCAAGAGAAACCAGTGGCAACATGGGTGGGAGGTTCGAGGAAGACGGGGCCGCAGAGAACCCACTGAGTGTAGATGGTGAGGGAGAAGCAGGGCCATCAGGAGAAGCAGGGCCGTCAGGAGAAGCAGGGCCATCAGGAGAAGGAGTTTATGACGGTTGGTTAAGTGAAGACAGACACATATGCAGTATCAATGTCACAGTACATGTAAAAACTGTTTCAATTTCAGTAGGCAATAGACACATTTCTTTATGTATTGTTTCTGTTACATTTTTTCCCATTACATTTCAAATTATATATACCCCTATTGTAGAATAATTTTGGATCATAAAATAATCATTTCTCTTTTATAGATCAATCCTTGAGTGAGAGCGTGGGCACAGCTCCTGCTGCTGCTTCTCCTGCTGCCGCTGCTCCTGCCAGTGGTATGTACTGTACAAAAGTTGAAATCCAAATAGAAAATTAACCTATATAAACTAAATCACTGAATGAATGTTGTGATTTTGATTTAATACAGGTGCACGGACAAGGAAGAGGAAGAGAGGGACGGAGATGGATGTCGGGGAGAAAGAGAGGGAAACTTTAATTCAGGGACTCCTCATACAGAGTCTTCAGAGGGCACCTGCCGCCACCACCACCACCACCATCACCACCACCTGTCTGGAGAGAAGAGGAACGTTTCTTAAGCAGTCTGGCTCCTTCCCTCCATAGGCTGCCACCCCAGCAAAGGGAACATATCAAATTTCAAATTCATAAATTAATTTATGAAGCAACCCCATTTAATTTAAATTTGGAACATTTGGAAACTTTTGAGTAGCTGGGGTGACAACCTATGGAGGGAATGAGCCAGGCTGTTTTTTTTTTGTATCATATTTTTTGTTGTTGTTTTACTTTTGTTTTTGTATTATATTTTTTATTTTATTGACTTAATATTTCTCATGTCATTCTTTCACATATATTCTTTCAAGTGCAATGAGAGATTGAAGTGTAGACTGGCCAGTTTCTAAATGAAGGTTAAAGTAAAGAAAAGAAAGTTTAATGGTATAATATCAGATATATTGCAGGATTATTGCTCAATGGTTTTATTTGGGTGGCTCTTAAAAGAGCCGTTTTTGGGGTGCTTGCACACTAGATGTTCGGTTGCCACAGGACCACTCCCTCTGCAGAGAAGAAGGCTGTGAAGGTCTCCCGAACCCTGATGGCCTCTCTCGCAGAGTTGTTTGCACCAACTCTTCCCAGACCTGGCAGTGGCTCCACCTCACTCCCTGCGATGCTCCCCCCAACTCCAGGTGTCTGGGCTGTCGTCCGCAGGAAGTTGTGAAGAAGGCAGGTCGCCTTCACACACTTCTCTGCGACTTCCGGGTGGACCTCAAGGACACGGTGGTACATCCTCCATTGAGACGCAAGGATGCCAAAGGCATTTTCAACCACAAACCGGGCCCGGGACAGACGGTAATTGAAAATCCTCTTGTCTCTGGGGAGGATGCGTCCAGGGAATGGCCTCATGAGGTTTCTCCTGAGTGGAAAGGCCTCATCAGCAACAAAACAGTGAGGCTGAGGTCCTCGGTGCTCAGCTGCTGGTAGAGGCTGGTCAGCAGGCAAGTGGAGGGTTCCAGCTTGAAGTGCCTGTCCAAAGGCAGAGTTGGCCAGGATACCTCCATCGCTGGTTCTCCCCTGAAACAGTAATTGGCATCGACAATGGACCTCCACTTCTCTGTGGTGGGCACGGCCATAGACTCCTCGACCAGGCAGTCCCAAATAGCAGTGACCACATCAGGAACAATTGCAGACATCGTAGAAATGCCCACACGAAAGCTGTTCACGATGCTCCTGTAGGAGTCTCCTGTAGCTAGGAACCTGCAACATAGGATAGATGAAGGGTCAGGCTTAAGCTTTCTTGAAAACCTTAAAAAAAACCCAGCCTATAGCATTTTAATAAAATAAAAAAACCCAAACATTTATCTATTCTGCATTTAAACTTAAATTAGAAAATTGCAAGTTTTGTGGTAAAAATATGTCCATGTATGTTATGTTAAAAATTACCTATGCTATATATTTTTTACATATTCATTTTGCAGTAGGTTAATTTGTAGACGAATTATGAAACCGCAACTCACCTCAGACAGATGGACAGGCGCTCCGCAGCTGGGATGGAGCGCCTGTAGTTGGTGTCCAGGCGGGAGATCCTGGCACCGACCCGAGATAACAGGTCATCGAACTGGGCTCCAGTCAGCCTGAGGTACCGCTGGAAACGGTTGTCATCCAGGCGGAGCTCCTGGAGGAGACGGTGAAATTCACCCAGCTCAGTGCGTCTCCGGAGGATGTCGTGAACCCAGACACGACAGCGGTTGGTTTTCCGGCGCTTCTCGATCTTGTACAGCAGGTACAGTGCAGCAATGGTGGTTATTTCAGCCATGGTTGACGTGAAAAGAGAGCGGGTTGAGAAATGAGCGGGCAAACGTTTGCCCATGCGCCGTTTTTTTTTTCCGAGCGACAAGCGCGAATGAAGCGATGATCCAAAAAAGTGACATTTTTGATCAAGCGGCGCGATATCAGCGTTTCAAGCGATTTTTTTTTTTGCGTCAGACGCTTTTGGTCTGAACGCCGCTTTAGACTCATCCAATGCAACACTAAAATACTTGCAAGCTTGAAGATCAGAGTGCAACTGCGCTTCAATAGCCGTGTTAATGTCCAATATTCTGTGTTCAACAGTGTGGCGCGACAGTTGGACGTCTGATACTGATACTATTCGTTTTAGTTTGACGTTTTCAGGAGATAAGATTTCAACAACGTCACTGAGGCATTTTTTAACGAACTCCCCTTCATTGTATGGCTTTTTAGCTCGTGCAATGTTCCAAGCCAGTTGATACGATGCAAGCGTTATGTTCTCCCGAGTGCTTCGTAAATTTTTGGAACAACTGTGTTTGCTTTTCTGCCTGACTTTTTAAAGTGATTAACTTGTGCTTGCAAAGTTCAGTCCCTTTTGGAAATTCCTGGTCGATGTTAGCATGGAGTGAACTTAAGTGACCCTGAAGATTTGAAGCCTTGAAATGCGCTAATGACGCCTGGCATATAAGGCAGAATGGCTTGCCATTACGTTCAACAAAAAATATAAACTCTCCCACTCGGTTAAAAACGTCCTGTGTTCATCTTCATATTTTCGTTTTGCTGTTTATTTTTTCCCTGCCGTTTTCAGAGCGGACTTGACACAAATTGTTTACTCAACATTAAGGTTTTCCCTCCCGAAAATTTGCGTTGAACACGCATTTTTAAGAAAACTAGATATGAACATAAGAGCCGCATGAAACCAGGCAAAGAGCTGCATGCGGCTCGGGAGCCGCGGGTTGGCCAGGCCTGCTGCAGCCGTACCACGCTCCACTGCAATGGATCTGCACCTCCCACTTTGGGAACCACTGACTTAGAGTATTTGGTACCTCAAGGTCCTCAGCAACAATGCTGCTGTCATCAACAGTTGAGTCCCCAATGGTTGTCAGCTTTGCTTGAATATTGTTGAAGTGCTTCTCAACATTTCCAGAGCTGCATGGGCTGGAGAAGATGACAGTGCAGCTGAGGAGTATTTAATCTAACTCACCAACGGAACTAGTGGATGTCAACAGTCCAAACACATGCATGGTCAGCTTGTAGTTCTTGGGCGCACTACGAGAGAAATACAAATTATTGCAGTGTCACATCTGCCAACCTGAAAGGAAACTCCTTCCACATGAGAATTTTGTCAGAAATAAAAGTAAACTGAAGACACTCTTTGTTAATGATTAAATCAAAACATTACAAACAACAAAAGAACATTCAAATTTACCATGCATAGCCTAATGTTTAGACAGCTGCATTTTTGAACTTGTTAAAGGTTGCAGATTTGGCATTTTTAAGTAGTGTGCCACTGAAAGTCTCTGTGTAACAAATGCTGCCATTGCAGTGTTGTTTTTGACAACCATCTTAGATTTAGTCTTAGTCTTAGTCTTCTGGACTAAAATGCTTATTAGTTTTAGTCACATTTTAGTCACTTCTATATGTGATAGTTTTAGTCCAGTTTTAGTCAACGAAAAGTCAAAAGGGTTTTAGTCTACATTTAGTCGATGGAAAGTCAAAAAGGTTTTAGTCTAGTTTTAGTCAAAAAAAGAAAGAAAATAAGTATAGTCTTTTAACAAATTAATTTAGGTCAATAAGTATTGGAGATTGCTGTTGGGCAGTGTCACACATAAGTTGTGAAAATAGCAGCAGATCTATAAGTTCAACACATTGTAAGCTTGCAGATCTGCTATTTTCACAAATAATAACAATAATTAAAACTGCAAGCAGTGTCGAAGGGCCCTCGCACCCCCCAGTTTTCCCCCCAACTGTAATGCGCGCCGTACGTGCACGTTGGTGCGTGCGGCAGTGGCAGGGCTGTCAAAACTGGCATGTAGATGTCTTTGCTCCTGTGCCTTTAATTGAACATTGTGTGATGCGGTTAATGTCTCCACTAGATGGCAAACTAAGACCACAAATGAGTCTGGGTGACTTCTCAGCACAAAGGAATGTGGGTGAAGGGCCAAAAAATCATCAAGATTGAGCATTTTTGCCTGGATGGCCGACTTCTTGTTGGACTTATGGTATGGGTCCAAGAGGCTTTTTTGTGCGTCTGGACATAATACAAAGGCGTTGTCGATTTCATTTTTCTATGTCAATGTAGAAGGCGGGGCTTAAACTTTGAAATCTTCCAGGGGGCGCTGTGGAGTCATCTTCTCACTTAAAAATCCCAAACTTTGTCAGTAGTCAATCTGTGTGACTGTTGAAGTATGTGTACAATTTGGTGAGTGTAGGAGTTTGGTAAAATGTACAAAATGGATAAAGGCATTAGGGGGCGCTATTGAGCTGTTGTGACACACCCATGGCAATAATGGTCTCAAATGAAAGTGCTCCTGAGTGTGAACCTATGTGGGCAATTTGGTGATTCTGTGAAGACGGGAAAGTCGTCCAAACTATGTGGGAAAAACGGAAAATTGACGCAGGAAATCAGACAAACTTTGTGGTTACATGATCTGCTGTTAGGGGGCGCTATGGAGACCCCTTGCCACACCCATCCCCAATGATGTTGAAATTGAAACGGCGTCACCTAGTGTGACATTTCACGCGCTGCATGTATAAACATCCGACAATGTATGGAGGAGTTATAAGGAGTTGTTTGTTTATACAAACAAAACGACTGCCACGCCCACCTGGTATAACGTAGGTAAAATCTGTCGTAAAGTTTACATCATCAAGGTCTGAGGATGATACAGTTTGAATCTGAAGTCTCTGGAGTCAAAACTGTAGGAAGAGTTTTTTAAAGTACGAGGCCTGAAAATGGGGATAATGGCGGAAAAAATGCACCTGTGATCCAACATGGCCGACTTCCTGTTGGAGTTACGGTATGGGTCCAAGAGGCTTTTTTGTGCGTCTGGTCATGATATATATGATATATATACACTCATGTACGTGTATGTAGAAGGCGGGGCCTTCAACTTTTAATGATCTAGGGGGCGCTGTAGAGTCATTTTGGCACTTAAAAGGTTGCGGTTATACCATAAAATAATATTCGTGAGTCTTGAGGAGTGTGTCCAATTTGGTACAGGGCATTAGGGGGCGCTACTGAGCTGTTGGGGCAAAATGTTGGGCAAATGTGGTATCAGATGAAAGAGCTCATGATTTGAAACCTACGTGGCAGGTTTCATGATTCTGTGAACATCATAAAGTCCTCAAAGTGGTGTTCGAAAAATGAAAATCGGTCCACACCGCGTGGGAGGTGTTTGGTAAAAAAATTCCACAAAATTAATTTCCCCATGATCCGATGAGAGCTATGACATATTAAAATTTCATGCAGATCCGAGAACATTTTTGGTCACATGACCGACGTGTGGGGGCGCTAGCGAGTCCCCTTACCACGCTTGCGTCCAATCACATTGAATTATATAAATTTTCACCAGATGTGACGTGTGTGCAGAATTTCATGAGTTTTCATGTATGTTCAGGCCGCCAAAAATGCGATTCATTTGGCGTCACTTGAATAATAATAATAAGAATCTTGGCAAAAGCAATAGGTCCCTCACTGACTGGTCAGTGCTCGGGCCCTAATAAAGGAATGGTTTTAGACATATAAGGTTTCCACCCAACGGAAAATTTCTGATCTAAGGATTGTGTATTACACTCAGATAAAGTGGTAACAGTGGAATCAATGTTCATTACTCCAAAAAACTAAAACATTCTACTTCAGCAATTGTGGCTTTATTTCTCAGAATTTGTTAAAGTACAATGAACATACACATGCCCAAAATATGAGTGATAGATGAGGAACACATATGCTCAACTTGGCCCTGTCTGCCAGTGCAATTACAACAGATATCATACAACCTTTAACTTGTGCAAACCATGTAATAAAATAATCAATTAATTCCTGAGGTACAGTGAGGTAGGTTGTAAGTTATACCAGAGAGTTATACATACTTGAAAGTATGAAACAAACATGTTCTTAAGTTTTTTGAACAAAATAGACCACCCTGTAAATACTTTAATATGAATTAGAGGAGGGCCTGTCTCACCACAAGAACAAACATAATATCACAATCACTTATCTGTATCTGTACTAATAGTAACAACTTGCTGTTAACAAAAATAGCCTACTGAACTCGATTTAGTTTCAGAAAAGCGCTTCGCTCTAAAATGGCTCTTGCTCTGTTTCGACAGCCACGAGTGAGGTCACCTGTAATGCTAAACACTCTCTCAGCAAATGCTTGAGATGCTGGCATGGCCAGAAGATCTAAGGCGATAGGTTTTAGGCTTGGATAAACAAAATCTCCCTGTGCAGCCCAAAATTCAAGGCCAGTCTCACTCTCTTCGTTTGTAGGCTGTGACAGCTGCTCCTTGAATTTCTTCATTTCCTCCTTGAGCAGCTAGACCTGGATGGCCGGCTTGCTTTTGACAAGAATTTGAATCTGGGCCGCTTTCTTTGTGGTCTCTCTTCCTTTTCTTCCTCCTCTGGCTCCTCATGTTCAACCTCCTCTTCCCGTACAACTGGTGGCACCAAATGAGCAATGTACTCTTCTGCTTTTTCCAGAAGCGCTGTAATTTGCTCATCATTATTTTCAAGGAGTGCTTCAGGTGAAACTGTTGGGTCCAGAAAGCATGCCATCGCTCGAGTTTCGACGCGTGACCATAAAGTAAAAATTTGCGTCGTAGCGTGTACGCCCACTTTCGAGCGGGAACGCCATTGCTTCTTCTCTCATCAACAATGGCTGAGATCACAACTATCGCTGCGCTGTACCTGCTCTGGACGTCCGAGACACGCCTGAAGGCCAAACGCCGCCGTCGTTTCTGGGTGCATGATATCCTCCGGAGGCGCACAGAGCTCGGCGAGTTCCACTGTCTCCTACAGGAGCTCCGTCTGGACGATGGCCGTTTCCAGCGGTACTTCAGGCTGACTGTTGCTCAGTTTGAGGACTTGCTAGCTAGGGTTGGCGCCAGGATCACCAGGTGGGACACCAACTACAGGCGCCCCATTCCAGCTCGGAGCGCCTGTCCATCTGTCTCCGGTGAGTAGCAGTGTATTGTTGTGTCAAAATCAAGAGATATTCACTATGTCACTGACGGGGGAGATTTAGCTGCTGCTTTGCTGAGAAATGTTGCTTCACAGCCGGTGTTTCGGTTTAACTGGTGACCGTGTTAATAGGTGACTTTCTCATAAAAAAAGCCATTGATTGTAGTTTAATCCTTTCACACAGCAAGCAGGGCTGGTCCTCCTTCTTTATAACTAGTTTTGTAGAGATGTGACACTCAATGAGCAGAGATCTGAGAGAGGAAATATAACTTTTATGCGTATATATGATACACACAGGCTCAGAAGAAAAAGCTTCTTCCCTGAGGCTGTGACGCTGCTGGACTCCACACCACCATGTTAATATCGTCATTGCACTCATTACCGCACTGTTTACAGTACTTTAATGAACATTTAATTTGCACTATTCACATTTTGCACAATGTGAATCCCTACACTATTCAAATAATGTCACTGTACATGAAACCATGTACATATATTGTTAATAGCCAAATTTACATATGCTGTTCATACTGTATACACAACCTATATTCTGCATGCATTCACTGCTTGAGCACTTTCACATCTGCAGCCATAACCATAACATAGTACAGCTATCATATGTGATTATTTGTTGTCTTTGTGGTTGTTTTGTATTTTGAGTCTTGAGTATGAATTTGATGCATACCGTAGGCCTATGTATTTGTGTATTTCTGTATTGAAGTATTGTTAAATGACTTATGTACAATAGCCAATGGGGATCTAAATAAACTATAAACTGCCACCTAAAGTATCACTGCATGCGCTACAACTCAGCTAAATTAAATGTTTTCTATGATGCAGATACCTGGCCACTGGTGACTCCTACAGGACCATCGCCAACAGCTACCGTGTCGGGGTCTCCACTGTGAGCATGATCGTGGCTGACGTGGTCACCGCTATTTGGGACTGCCTTGTGGGGGAGTTTATGGCTGTGCCCACCACAGAGGAGTGGAGGTCCATCGCAGAGGGGTTTGAGGAGCGGTGGAATTTTCCTCTCTGCTGTGGAGCTGTGGATGGGAAACATGTCGCCATTCAAGCCCCTGGCAAGTCAGGATCCCAATTTTTCAATTATAAAGGGCATTTCTCAATAGTCCTCTTGGCTGTTGTGGATGCCCAATATTGTTTTAGGGTGATTGATGTCGGGGGCTACGGAAGGACGAGCGATGGTGGCATCCTGGCCAACTCAGCCTTTGGTCGAGCACTCCGCTCTGGCACCCTCCATCTGCCTGCTGACCGGCCATTACCAGGAGCTGACCACAGAGGACCCCAGCCACATGTCTTCGTTGCTGATGAGGCCTTTCCACTGCGGAGAAACCTCATGAGGCCATTCCCCGGGCGCACCCTTCCCAGAGACCGTCGGATATTCAACTACCGTCTGTCCCGGGCACGGCTGGTGGTGGAAAATGCCTTTGGGATCCTGGCAGCCCAGTGGAGGATCTACCGGCGTTCCATTGAGGTCCGCACACATGTTGCAGAGAGTTGTGTGAAGGCAACATGTGTGATACACAACTTCTTAAGGAAGACGACGCCGCCTGCGATGAGGGGCAGCATCCCAGGTGGTCACGTGGAGCCGCTGCCAGGTCTGGGAAGACTTGCAGCGAACAACTCTGCAAGAGAAGCCGTCAGGGTTCGGGAGACCTTCACCACCTTCTTCTCCGCAGAGGGAACGGTCCCATGGCAAGCCAGCGTTTAATGCACAAGCATTCCCCCAACGGCTCTTTTAAGAGCCACCCACACATTGCAATTGAGCAAACATCCTGTAGTAATACTATATTGACACAGAAATAAAAATGAAATGTATATAGGCACCAAAATGAAATATGCCTGTGTTTATAAATGCTAGGTTATAAATTCATATCATATTGTGAGATAATAAAGCTTTAATTTGGCATGTCTGCAACAATACAAAAAACATAATAATAAATACAGACATGACAAATATGCTGACTATCATATCAATGGTGCCATCTGGTATTATTCTGGTATTGTTTTGTGATTAGAGGCACAACAATTCATAGCATTTAAACTTCAATTTATATAAAGGACAACAGTTTCTTTACTAGAACAACTTCAATATTAAAAAACTTAGAAAATAAGTTTTGTTTACTTTATGTGAATAGCCTCTGCACAGCTGGAATCAAGGTTTACAGTACACAATGTGGGTATGCAACAAATATCTGAAGTCTGGTGAGAATTGTCACTGTAGGAAAGAGTAGACGAAAGACAGCTGAGATTTTTTCATTAATTTTATTTTATATAAACTTATATATGAAACATGAACAATACAAAAAAAAAAAAAATATATATATATATATACAAACATAAAAAGAAATGGAAGAGCCTCAGGGACACATGAACAAAATTCTTCCAAAGTCTGACACGTTCCCTGCAGTGATTATTGCCCCATAGCTAATAAGCTACTCGGCGGGTTCCAAATTTAGCACAACAGTGCCAGCTTCGTACACTAACTTGTACATTTGAAATTTTATATCTGCCTTTCTTTGGGGCGATAATCTCTCCAGGGAGGCTTTGGAGGAATAATAAATCCTCTGAGGGGGGGAGGTGGCCGGTTTCGGAGGGTTTCCAGGAGGAGAGCCTCAATTTGAGTGCTGCGGCTGCCGTCTTCCTCCACGGCTCTCTTCCTGGCCCTCTTCCTCCCTGTATGGCATGGAAAAAACATTTTATGAAACTACTACCATCCAAAAAGTGCAATAGTTGTAAGTAAGTCAATACAAATTGTACTCATACCATAAAAAAAAGGCACTCAATTTTATTATCTTGTACATACCTTGTGCAGCAGCAGGGACAGCAGAGGGAGAAACAGCTGGAGCATCATCAGGGGGAGCAGCAGCAGACTCTGGCTCACTGTCAGAATCTGCTTGTGCTGTAGTAGTGACAAACATGTCTTAGTTTTTTTTTGGTACATACAGTATATTAATTGTCTAGGTTATTCTAACTTTAACTATCAATTACAGCACATAAAGCATTTTAAAGATGCAGTCATTTAATACATGACACAGTTCTAGTCATAGCAATATATATCCTCCACTGGTTTCCATACTGTATATGTGTGCGTGGAAACTAGTCAACAAACCTCCGTTGGCAATCCCTGATGGGCCTGCTGTCTCTCCCTCATCTTCGACCGACTCCGCGGTCCCATCTCCCTCGACCCCCTGCCCCATGTTCCCGCTCGTTTCCCTTGGGGTAACAAAGGGGTCGAGGAAAGAAAGGACCGCGAAGAAACGCCACTTCTTTGCTGTCCCTGCTGCTGCTCCACTCCTGCTCTCTCCCCCCTGTCTCTTTTCCCTCATGTAGGTGTCCCTGAGGCTCTTCCACTTCCTGCGACATACATCAACTGACAAAACACACTTAAATTAACTGTTGAATCTAGTAAACCAGTAACTTTATCCCGGGAAAGCCAGCTACGTTAACTGGGGCTACGCTAATGCTAACGTTCATAGATGCTAACCAATAGCTGCAAACAAGCAACAAATACATATTTACAGAATTTACCAGGTAATCCAGCCACCTCGCTCACTCTATGCCACACCTGTTCCTTTTTATATTTGTCCCTGTATAAAGGACAGGACGTGTCATAGAGCGCTGGGTGCGCAGTCACAGCGACGATCAGTTTTTCCTACAGTACTGTGCACACCACAGAAGTCATCCAGGACGCGGACGTCATGACGTCGGGAGAATCTCAACGCTGATTGGCTATCGCGGCACAGCGTCACGCGATGTCGCCACAAAAGTTCAAAATTTTCAACTCGAGCGATGGAGCGTTGAAGCGATTTTTCGTGTCGTCGCGTGTATTGCTTTATCGCGTCGCCCGGCGTGAATTCGCGTCTAATCGCGTGTTTGCATTGACTTAACATGTAAACTTCTGGCGCGACATCGCGCTTGGTGTGAACACGGCTTAAGGCATAAAAGGAAAAAAAAGGGCACAAAAAAATTGTTTATAATCTACAAAATATATTGTTCCGATTTGCTTTTATATTTTAATTGTGAGTGCTTTGATTTTCTGTTCTTTACCTTTTATGCTTTTATTTTCTTATCCTTTACTGTTCTCTGGTTTTATTTATGTTAAGCACATTTTGCATCTGTGTATGAAATGGGCAATATAAATAAAATTGCCTTGCCTATTTTTATCCCTCCTCCTTTTAAAGTTGTTGATATTTTATATATCCTTGTTTTTTTATACTGCTTGTTTACTATTCGTTTTTTCCTTATATTTTTGCTACCACTTTGCTGCTGTAACATAAAAAAAATTAGACATTTTAAATCCCGGGAAAAAAAGCCAATTTTCCCAGGAATCCCGGGAAATCAACGATTTTTAAAAGGCAACATTAGCTGAGCCCTGGTCATTACAAGCAACACTAAATGCAACGAGGATACATTATGCATATATGGGTTTCAAATCCAACCATTTTTGTGTATTATTTTATCATTATTAAGGCAAAAGAACTCAATTTATGTACATCGACATTATAATGAAAAGGCTATAGGCTTAATATTAGTTTGCGTGCTGCGTGGACTTCATTACATCTATTGCACGGCTGCTACCACAATTATGAAATACTAAGTTTATTGTCTGTGACTGTGACCCTCATAAAAGTCATATTTTACAAATCTGCATTATATAAACTAACGAAATTCGTTAAAGTAAGTCATGTGGCGACTTCTAAGTCATTCAGTTAAACTAAGTCTATTCCTGCGAGTGTGAATGATCACTGAAGGGATCGAACTTTCTTACTTTTACCGTAGTAGAGTTGAATCAGTACGTCTTCTTTTTACTAGAGTCTTTTTTTACAAAAGTATCTAGTAGTGCATACTACACAGGCATGACTCAGAAGAACATGCTTGCACTTTTTAATCATAGTGCGTTGTGTTAATTGATCGTCTGTGTTGTGTTTTACCGGCGCACAGCATGCAAACACAAACCTGTGCATGTTTTATGAGAGTAAACTGTCTGCCTATGTTTTAGTGAATATATTTCACCAATGTTCTGTGTTTTTTTCCCCAGTTTCCGTCATTACATTTCGGGAAATGGTTTTGATTGGATTAAACCCTAATCAGGACACGGTTACGTACACAACGTATGTGTCAGAGGCAACCGTGCTTGAGTACACTTGGGTTTGAGGTAATGTGAGTGCGGGCCAGTAGGGGAGGGGGGACATTCGTGCTTCAGCACGGTACGGAACAACTGGCCCTAGTGTGAGTGCGCCCTATGATGCATGCCAACACCCACTACCACCTCAGTTATAAGCATGATGAAGAATATTAACTTTATTAAAGTGTCACATTCTTTTCTTTTTTAATAATAAACTTGTAGGTAATGTAGGATTTCAAGCTCAATTAAGGTTGGTATGTAATTCTGCTCCCCAACTTACCAACAGCTGAGTGAAGTCAATGCCCAAAGCACTGCAGCCGAGTCCAGTTGTTAAGTGATGTGGCCTTAACTATATTTGCCCCGCTATCAGTTGTGATGCATAATTGTTTGCCTTCACTCTGTCCCCAGGATGCAAAAAACCTGACTGATGAGCACTAACCTGACTGCAACAGGATGTTGTCTTGCCTCAGTGTAAAGCCTATCCACCTTGGCTATCTCTTTGCAGTACAGCATGTCTTTCACCACTGTAAACAGAGTCGGTCTGTCTCTGTGGTCCACACCACTCTCCTTGCTCCATAGCCATCTCCAAACTACTTGAAGCAGATGGAAGGAGCATAGGAGAAGTGTGGCATCGGGAAATGCCTGACCCAGGGCTCCCCTCTCTGCCCTACAGTCATCAGTTAAGAAGATCTGTGGTCCTGCCTGTCCCCTGCCAGCAAAGGCCTTCTCTCCAACTATTTTTTTAAGAAGCTCCAGCCCTTCAAAAATAGTTTGCTGATCCTCTGACTGGCAGATGAGAATACCCAGTGGGAGGCCACCAGCACAGCTGTGGGTCAGGAGGAGAAACACCCTGCAGTCCTCCCTGTCCATATTCCCTGAGGAATCTATGAAGCACAGCTCTCCACTGTGCTTCAGTTGGTGCACTTTCTTCATCAAGGGAGAACATAGAGCAACAAGAGGTGCTCCCTGGGAAGATGTGGCACATCTGTCCTGACACTTGTTGTTATAACTCTCCACCTGATTCTGCAGTGCTGCCAACATGTTTGGACCACTTTGCGTTCCATATTCCTCCCTACACACCTTATGGAATAGTCTAGGAAATACATAAACTTAGTTGTTGTAAGTACATTCACTGAATGTTACTATTTGATTGCATTTCTATAGATATAGTGGGTAGTAGTTATCTTGACCATGTTGTCCAGTGTGATTCCTACCTTTGCACATAGGGCAGGTCAGGGCAAATCTCCCTGTTGGCAGAAGCATACACAAACTGCTGATCATACTCCACTTGGAGGTCATGTTTCAGCACCGCCATAGCGGATGTGGGGGTGTGACCGATCTCAAACAGACCTATGAGAACCTCTTTGGCCTTTTCCCCAACATCCCAGTAGCGAATAGCATCAGCAACAAACAGGTGGTGATTATGCCTGTTTGCTATCCGTACCGTCGAATGGGAACATATTGTATGTGGGTCCTTAGTCCTATAACATATATCAATATCTCAATATCAATATTATGTCTAAAACAATGAGAGTGGATCAATAAACCCACTTGCTCGTTTCACCACCAGGGCTCTTCAAAGTTACAAGCATTTTTGCTTGACACCAGGTATTTTTCGAATCCCTGCTGCTGCTTGCAGCCTTGACATTAACCTTGTGCTGGCATTTGTAACTTGCCTGACCAAAATATAGTACATTTACAGCAGTAAGGAAAAAGGAACACTGATAAATTGCTTTAAGAAATTTTGACAGCACAACTCTTACCTTGAATAGCACACGGCGCCCCAATCTCGGTCGGGTGACATCCACCCTCCATGTCACCCCCGATGACCCTTCAATAACTGGATCCACTGCTTCTCTTGATCCACAGTGCGGACACCCACACGCAATGTGGCATCAAAGCTGGTGTAGTATCCTGTTGATGGCACCTCATCATACTGGCAGACATGGAACCAAAATGTATTTGGTAGCCAGTCCTAGAAATAAGAAACAAACTACTAATAATTTAAATCCACACACATAGGTAATACTTTTGCTGGCCTTCACAGATATCTAATACCCATATCCTAAATATCTGATATTCAAGACAGTGATACTGTAACGCTACTCAACTACTATACAGTGCTCCCTCCTTCAAAATGATCTAAATACTGTAAGTTAATACAACTATGCTGTAATATTCCTCATAGTAACAGTTACTGAGTGACAGATACTGTCAGACACCTTCAGCTGTGGATACTCCTCTGCGTTTTTCTTCAGGTCCCGAGCACACACAAACACTAAGTCTGAAAAAGTAAAAGACATTTACAAAAACATCACAATACAGCATGCCTAACTTAGCTACATAATTCATTCATTATCTATGAACAATACCAAGCTAACATGTTAGCTCACTTACTTGATAGTACCGAGGACTTCAGGCAACTGTAAAAAATGTGTATGAGGTGCATGAGATAACATTAGATTCATGTATCAGATATGGTTTGCAAGTATATTCTATCAACTTAAAACTGTGGTTAATCCACATAAAATGATAACTTACCAAAGCTCTGCGTATGTATGATCTGTCATCTTGAAAGAGCGGAATTTTATTTTGCGGCTGTTCTACAAGGTTTTTCGCGGGAAACGTGATCGCGGTTTCTATGGGAAAGCAGCCATTGAGGCTTCCGTACTACGGAAGTGGGTGTGTTTTCATCTGAACTGGGTTGGAAAAACGATAGACGCGGACGGGATCCTGCACGAGTGCGAGAGGAGTATGAGGGGCCGTACAAGCCATAATTCATTCTGGCCCTCTTACACACATACATTCTCCTTACACATACATGTATTTTCACTCTCACACACATACATTCTCCTTTCACGTACATATATTTTCAGACCTGCCAACATGTACGCATTTTGCGTAGTGGTCACGCATTTTGACCTCCTAGTACGCTTGTACGATTCCATGTTCTAAAGTACGCATATTGTTTGATCTCGCATTTCGCCAGTTTCAGTCAAGTTGTCACTGAAGATCTGCGCGTAAGCGGAGTGCTTTCGGCCAATCAGAGCGCTTAATTTTCACCCAACCTAAATCTAAATTACTGAGTTAAATTGTCACAGCTCTCCACCGCTGTGTGTGTGTCTGCTGCACGGAGGAGTCAGCTGCGCCCGAGACGGAGGGGAGGAGCAGCTAACGTTAGCCTCTGCTGCTGTTAGCGGTCATCGCGCTCCTCTCCTCTGAGTGTCTGTTCACGGCAGACTATTCTGCCTAGCTGTTCTGTATAAAAAGTCCGGACACTGAATGGAGGACAGAGTTGCTCCGCCAATAAGCGGCTACAGAGGTAGTGGATGTAGGACGCTGTTGTGTTAGCTGTTAGCTTCCCCACACACCTCCACTCAACCCTGCAGCTCCACCTCAAACACCTGCGTGCTGTTTAAAAGTACTTGGCAGCGACTTTTGCTGGTTTTGGTTGGTTCAATATAAGAAAGCAAAGTCTTAATGAGAGATCTTCTTTATGGCTATGATGATGATCTCTGTATTAAACAGCTGTATGGATCACCTGGTGGGGCTGAGCATCAGTGTGTGCTGCTCACACAGTGAACCAGGTGAAAACTGGAGGAGACAACTACATCCTTACGTTACTGTAAGTGCAATAAAAGCTACCAGAGTAAAAAACCAAGAAGAGTGATTTAATTGAATCCACCCAAATGAGTGGTTACTTGAATTTTATTTTAAAATACAAAATGTTAAATTGAAATACAATTTTTCTATTTCCTGGTCAAATAGTGATGAGCAAAAATGTGTGTGTTCATTGGCGGTGGACTGGACTGTTGGATGGGCCTGGCCGGTGTGGTCTTTGGTGGTTTTGGGGGAGGGGGGGGTTTGTACTCATAAAATTCTTTCAAGGTTGGCAGGTCTATATTTTCACTCTCACACACATACATTCTCCTTACATATTTTCACTCTCACACACATACATACATTCTCCTTTCACATACACATATATACTTCTAACATAAATCTTACACCTAACCTTGTCCATGTACCCCCGAAGTTCATGGACGCGCATTGTCATGGCAACAGACGTAACCACTGCGCAAGCTGACCAACATGGTGGAGTCTGAAGCGTCTGCTGCAGGACGGTAAGTTAGCTTCAGTTTGGGAAGCAGCATTTATTGCTCTGATAGTACAGTAGCATGTGTATTATTAACAAGTGTATTTAACAAGGTGTTGAGACCAAATACTTATTAAAGCCAAAGTCAAAGCAGAGGAGTAATTTAGTCTATGTATAAATGATCTTAGCATCGTTGCTAACGTTACTAGCTTCACAGTAACTAACCTCTATTCTAACATCAGTGATACAGTAGATGTCACGTTAGCAGTTTATTAAGAATATTTAAAGATCTGGGAAGAAAGCTTCATACAGCAGCCTACTCGGACATTGTTTATATTATTAATATCAGTTAGTTTCATCCTGTTATGATGTAAGAAGAGAAATGAGCAGATAGACGGGAGAAGTAACGTTATTTAGAGGGAAATAACGTGATATGTGTCTCCTGTAGTAAATAACATATTTATACCAAGTTAACAGGTAATATGATGTTATTTGTGTGTCATTACTATCATGGTGCAGCTCTGTTCCTGGGGTAGAGGAAGAGGCAGAGGTCAGAGTTCAACCAGTTCAATGAGCCTGAAACCAGGTGACCTACAGGTGAGCAGACGCTGCAGGCTCACAGACTTACAGCTGAGTAAGTATGTTGCTTTGCTTGCTTGTATTATTACATACATTCCCTCCATAAATACCCCTATCTTGTGAAATAAATCCAGATTTCATCAGTGTAACAGCATTACCTCTGGATTAACTCTGGCTCTACATATAATGTGAAAACTGCATCTGATCATAATAAAATCTGTCTTATGAACACTAATGAAATTTTAACAATTTTCTCATTTCAGGAGATAATTCAGGACCTGGACCTTGATAGGCTAGTGACAATGCCCCAAAATGTTTTGACATACCCCACTTAGAACTAAATGCAACATTATTTTTCCTCATCTCTACGGTCTCCCATATATGAAATGGGTTCTTGGACAAAAATATTTTCCTGCAAAGATGGTTAAATTGATCAATATTGTTATATACCTCAAAACTAAAAAAGAGCTAAAATACAGCTTGTTCGTATGGGGTTTAACACACATAAACTGATGTAGATTAATAACACAAGCTCTGACAGCTTTAAGAATTGACATGTATGTAGTCAGGATGTTGCTGTGCCTACTAAAAAAAGTAGGGTGTGAATATCATGAAGTATGTGGGAGATATAGGCCTTGGAACACACTCCTAAAATAGGCGGATATGAAAGAAATGATATCTATGCTGAATGTTTTCATTTACCTTGTAACTGCTTTGCCATGGATTGTCATAGAAACACATATGATGGCTTGTTAGAAATGTGATGTTGTGCTGAATCCAGCAATACCAAATATGTGAATGTAGCATGCATACTCAGGGTGTTACATCACTTCATGTGGTGTCCCAAATGGAAAAAAGTGAAATGTTGTGAAATACTATCAAGTCTCCAGCCCAAACCTTTACTATGCTACAAATATACCACACAGGTGGCACACAGGTATTAACAAATGTGTAAATATACCATGCATAGTCATTTATCACAAAATGTATGATCTGTCTGTCCCAATTGAAAGAATATACTGCATTGCATTGCAATATACTGTACTGTACTGTACTGACAAAATCAACAGAGATGGGTGAGTAGGACACACATAGAAAACCACTAGAGAGGATTGCAGGGCCTTGATGAGCCTTTTAATAAAAACTATAACTTAGGCTAACTCCACACATTATGAATCAAATTACTGTCTTAAAGCAAACAAAAAGTCTGTGATCTAAAAAAAAAAAAAAAAAATTCTCTGAGTAAAACCAGGCCCTTGGTGGGTGGCCATCTGCCTTGACTGGATAGGGTTGAGAGAGAGAGAGAGAGAGAGAGAGAGAGGAACAGAGCAGAGGGGAGAATGAGAAATAAAGAGAGAGAGGCACAGTGACAATCAACAAAGCAACTTTGAAAGCTGTAAAATTTGATATATAATATATATGAAAATGGGGGGATTTAAGATATGAGGAAACGGATGGAGGCTGAGATGCAGGAAATGGAAGAAAAATTGAGGACTTGTTGCAAAGATCATCGTCCTGAAAGGGAGGGAGTGTAGAGGAAGTTCTATATCACTCAAGAAGAAAACAGGAAGTTAAAGAGCGACTTCCAGGAGGAAAAATAGAGGATCAGACACAAAATAAGGGATCTGATCTCTTCACCTCCACCTCTCTGCGCAGAAGGAAAAATATCGTACAACTTATTCATGGTTGTCTGGTGGAGGAAGCTGAAAGAAGAATGTGAGAAGGCAGCAGAGGAAATGATAAAAGAGAGATAAGCTGATCATCTCTCTTCAACAGAGCCTCTTCACTCATAAAGAGGAAACAGAGAAGAAGAGAACCTCTGTTGATAAATACAAAGAGTCCAGTAGGTTGATGAGTATGGTAGAGAGCTGGCAAAGAAGGGTAACAGCTTTATTATACTGTATCTTGCCCAGTATTTCAATCCTTGGTGTTATCAGGAAGCTTAAAGTTCACTCGTTTCAACAGAGATGATACAACGGTAGAGACAGTGAACAATACACAGCAAATTCATCTGTGTTCATTTAACTCACAGTATTAAAATGAACATTTTCCACCCCACATTGAGTTCATCACTTTTACCAGTAGAGATACTGCCCAACACTCGCAGTGTTAAAAGTACATCAAACTATTGTCTTCCACTAGGAATGTTGTTTTGAACTTGAAACACAATATAAATGTATTTGAAGTGTTTATCACCATTTGAAATGACTCCCTCATGAATGTTCATCAAATATGAAAATGCTTTAAGACTCATTAAGACTATTATTAACTATATACCTTTACATACAATA
Source organism: Scomber scombrus (assembly GCF_963691925.1). Taxonomy (NCBI): domain Eukaryota; kingdom Metazoa; phylum Chordata; class Actinopteri; order Scombriformes; family Scombridae; genus Scomber; species Scomber scombrus. The sequence goes on from NC_084990.1 coordinate 2,588,535, forward strand.
TGATGATGATAATAATAATAATAATAACAATAATGATCATAATAATCATAATTATAAACTTTATTTGGTATAGCACCTTTCACAGAAATAAAATAAAGCCAGTAAAAACACACAATAAACAAGAATTAAGTAAAATATTACTCAAACAAACTATCACTTAACCCTTTTATTTTCGAAAAGAGAAATGGTCCAAGCCCTGGAGATTATGCACAACTTCCATTTACTACTTTCAAACACTTGAAAGGCGTGAAAATGCTCACTGAAATTGTTAAAGACTAGTGAAAGAGTTTTGTCCCGAACTCATGGAGACTCATCTGTTGTTGTAACATTGATTTTGTAGACTGTTGTCTGCAGAAAAGTGTAGATCTGGATCAAGGACTCATCATAAACCAGACGGAACACATAATGGGATTTAAACAGTTCATCAAAAGCACCAAAAGAGCTGGTTGCCTGGCACGGGATGAGCTTTTTACGATGATGTAGAAAGTATCTATCTTGTTCTGGGTTTGGCCAAGAGCAAGGATGTATGGTTGTTTCTGATGTATATATTAATTGGTTGACTCTTGATGTATTGATGAAGAAGGAACCCACCACTAACACTTCTCACTTGTATATTTTAAAGGTTTTATTACAAAGTGATCACTGTTCAATCTTGAGAGAATCTTGGTCCCAATCTAAGTCTCTCTCTCTACCTCACAAGACTATATATACAGTTTCCTATCTCTAAAAACTCCACCTTCTAAATTAATTATCACTCAGGATAAAACAGCCTCTGTCCCTTTATCTATGGCTGACCTTTAACCTAAGATAAACATGTGTTGGCATGTCACAAGATGTTACAAGATGAAGACAATACAAAAAGTTCACAAGACATAAGGCCGAACAGATACTACATTTCCCTTGTCTTTCACGCAGGTGTTCAAAAAAACAGAACAATTGCATTAAAACCGTTGGTACCCATGTGGTGATATTTGCATTTATATGATAGTGAGGATAATAGATCCTTTAAAGTCTGACCATCAACTCCCCTTATCATGAGAACAGGCATTTAATTGGGTGTTCATCCAAAATTAAAGGGATAGTTTGGATTGTTTGAAGTGGTTTTGTATGAGGTACTTATAGATAGTCAGAGTATTAATATTATTATTTAAAGACTGGGGAGGTACAGGACAGAAGTAGACAAAATAGATCATTGTATTGCTCTTAGACATAGGCCTGCAAATAAGTTTTATAGGGTCAAAACCGAGGACAAAACAGTCATAAACTGCTGAGAACAGTACTGCTGCGCTGGCTAGTGGCAATAAAGAGAGAGTCCTCCAATGTGCACTGACTTCAGGGTTTGCAGTGAACATTTTTTTTTAAGGAAGATGACATAGAGGAAGATCTTTGAGTTGGCCAAGCTAGTGGTTCGCCAACTGACTAAAGCCTGAAGTTGTTCCATCTGTTTTTAATCACAGCGATCCACCCGACACACATCCCCAAGCATAAAGATTTCCATAGCATCAGGATTTATTTGATGGGAGCTTGGCTGTACAATATAGCAGTCAAAATGACATAAAAAATTAAATTCTGTTTGTGGTGGCAAGGTGACCAAAGTGGACCACAACCATTATAATAACCCAGGGCCTGAAAGTATTCACCTAAAACTCACTTCATTCCACACCATACATCATTAGATTCCTCAGCCAGAAGAGGTCATCACAGCTGATGCAAACCTCCAAAGAAATATTTCTTTCCGTGACTTCATATTTTCCATAGCAGTCAGTCAGGCTCACACTTCAGACGCTCCAGACACTCAGACTCCAAACATTAGATAATCCCCAGACATTGTCCCTGTTTCTTCTTCTTGCAGAAACGTTTTCCAGCATAACTAGACTAAGTTCTGTAAATGAATCAGTATATTTTCTAAAAGGGTTGTCGTATTCCTCTATTCCTGTTTAAAGCCTATTTTTGGTATCTAAAGGTGAAAATTGGTCGAAACACCACAATCACTGCAGGCCAATGCACACATCAAGTGGGGAGATTCCAAAAAGGCCACAAGCAAGCCGTGCATAATGGTCTTCAGAAAGCAGGTGCTTGGAACCCACAGTGTGATATATCTCTATGAACACATATCTGCACATGAATACAGAATGTGTAGGCAACAGGACAAGCTTTTAGTACCGGAAGCATTCTGGTAGTTCTGTAGTCCAATTAGTATTGACCAATCATGTTTGAGCAGGCTTTGGTTGTATGCAGGTTAACAGTCTGTGTGGAGAAACAAAAAGGTGGAATGGACAGGCCGAAATGCAATCCTGGAACCTATCAACTATTGTCGCTTTTTTTTTTAAAAAGCTAATAAAATGTATTGCATTCATATGCATATCTATATAGGGATTAGCTGAAATGTCATCCAGACTGTCTCAAGTTGTTAATCACTCTGTAAATTAGACTGAAGTTTTGGCCTGGATATCTGCTGACTACATCAGAGCTCCTGAAATATTGTCTGTCACCCCCCAGAGGCCAAAGTAGCTTGGAGAGGATGGAAATGTATCTGGCCTGGTTTTAAATGATATGAGGACTGTCATTTGTATTTGATGTGATATTGATTTCAAAACTATGGAAATCTATGACTTCTGAGAGGTCAGGCATCCCTATAATAGAAAAGAAAGTAAGAGAGTCTGACTGCGGAAAATACAGTGGTGGGTTTCTTGTCTTTATAGACTGTAAATAATAAAATGACATTGGTACTCCACAACAAGCGTGCACACAAATGTTATTAATAAGGAAATCAATGTAAGAAGGCTAATAAATAATCAAATGAAAGCTTGTATGTTATGTGTGTACTGGGGTGGTGGGGGCTGGCAGCAGAAGGGTGGGGGTTGGTGGCTTTGATCTGAGAAAGCCTCTCGGACCCTTTCTTCTTCCTCACATTTCATCAGTTTGGTCAGCAGTGGTCCAGGGAAGGTTTTTGCCCAAACTTCTACAGTGAGATCTTTTTAATCCAGAATCACCATTCAGTCACCATTGGGCAGTATCCCCTTCATTTACTTACTGGAACTTCAGTTAAGTTGGTTGATTGAAAGTGAAACTCATAAGATGGATAGTTTCTTCTTTTCAGTTTCTAACTGGCATGAAGATGTCAGATTAGCCTGTCACAGCATGACTTTACCTCTGAATCATCCTGCAGTAATAAAACACGCTGCATAAGTACTACTACTTACCACTAAAATGTGATTTCGACACACAGCCTAGAGAATTTATATTTCACTTGACTGACCTTAAAAATGTACATTTCTTAGTATGTAGGATATATACAAAAAATCTGTAACTTCATAAAGTGACAACTGAACTTCATATCTGAAAGAAACTTTACATTATGTATGATGAAAAGATAAATGAACAATACATTCATCCTTATACATGTATTTTTTGTGCAAAGTTCAACTGAATGTAGTACAAGTGAAAGTGCATTTGTTGTTTATGTAGTCCATATTTTGCACTCATTAGATAGCACAGACAGGAAATGAGGGGAGAAAGATGGGAGATGATATGCAATAACTGTCCTCTGCCACACTCAAGCTGGAGACGTCTTAATGTAATCATTCTGGACAGCGTCTTACTCCCAGAGGCGCCAACAGGTAGAATACACTTAATTAAAAAAATGTTTTTTCATGTTTGGCTCCTGGCATTCCTTCATAAACCCTCTGCATTCCAAGGAATGCACTGTTTGAACCATGCATCATTTACAGAGAAGATCAGATAAAAGAAGTATGTGGGATATGAGCAGTGAGTCAGAACAAAATATCATGCAAGCCAAAAGTGAATTTCAGGTGAAATTAGGGCTGGGCAATTAATCGAAAAATAATCGAAACCGACATTTAGAAACTCTAATCGACTTAATCTTGCTCATGTCAATTAATCGTGGTGTTCACTGTTGCCATGACAGTAAAGGTTGCATATCTTTAAGGAATTTGAAAACTTGTCTCCAGTGATCATTTTAACCCAAACCATGATCTTTGCATAGTTCTTATCAAGTAAACTAGACATTAACCACAGCGTCACAACTTAAAACATCATTATTTTCACTCCCTAAAGATCCTCATGTGTGAGGGCAGCAGTGTAAAATACAAAACTAAGAAACTGTGAAAAAACATAATTGTTCATCAAGGATGTAGATAATCGTTCATTAATCGTAATCAAGGTTAAAAGTTCAATTAATCTTGAGTTAGATTTTTGCCATAATCGCCCAGCCCTAGGTGAAATCTCTTCTCTTTTTTTTTAAAGTTCTGTGAATATCACTGTGGTACCACTGCTTTTTCTTTCAAGACAATGCTTAAAAGTAAAAGCTGATCAAATCTGTTTGAGCAGAGGTGTTTGAAGACAGCTACCACCAGGTGTCCCCATCACACTGCTTTTTCAACCACTGGCTATTGCTGCATCACCACATGCCTGAGGACAGGTCAGAGGATTTGCCCACTGTCCTCCTTCAAAGCACAAGCAACAGGAACAAGTCTTATGATTGACATGACATGACAACAACTGTTTTATTATTGAGAAATAGATCAATAGAGCTGATGACCGGATTGACAGATATATGGAACACCTCTTCAGTGATGGACAAAGAACACACATCATTTACATAAGTGAAAGTGCAACTGTGTAGAAAATACTTAATTACAAGTAAAAGTCCTGCATTTAAAATCAAGCTTAAATAGAAGTGTACAAGTATTACCTGCTAATGTATTTAAAGTATGAAAAGTAGACGTTCTCAACAAATGTCCCCTCTGACTGATATATTATTATATATGACATCATTAGATTATTAATACTAAAGCATCAGTGTGTTAGTAGCATGTTACTGTTGTAGCTGCTGGAGGTGGAGCTAGTTTACACTACTTTATATAGGTTTTGGACTTTTTCCTTTAATCTTAACTTTTTGATGAAATATTGGATGATTCGAACTTTTAACCTGCCTGATGTCTTTCTGCCAACAGTGCAACTTTTGTTCTGAGATATGACAAAACAACTAGGCTTAGACACCTTAGACAAACTCGAGGTTCCTTTGTGGGGAAAAAAGAAAGTACAATATTCTTTCCCCTCTCAAAACTGTACTTACAGTAGTTGAGTAAATGTACTCAGTTACTGTCACTATTCATGTCTCATTCACAAAAAGTCGCTGAATTGGCAGCGTGACATGTCATGTGATATCTCTACACCAATCAGAGCGTCACAACAACCGCTGGCGACACCACCAGGAAGTAAAGAGCACCTGACATGTCAGAGGAAGTCTCCAACTTTCCTGCAGCTGTATTTTACTTTGTAGTTACTCACTTTTCAGAGTTAATTCTGGCGTGAGCTGTTAGTGACATCATTTGTATTTGAACCAGAGTGTGGATACTGTCTCCAGCTCAATGGCCAGCTCATTTCCAAGTGTGCAGCAGCTGGCTGCGGAGGCTCGCCGTGTGTACGGGCAGGTGTTCGGGGGAGACGCTCCACAGGTGGCGGTGTGTGCTCCTGGAAGAGTCAACCTGATCGGGGAGCACACTGACTACAACCAGGGTTTCGTGCTGCCAATGGTAACATGTGACTGTGTGCTGAGTGGCAGTCGACTGCTGTGATGCGAGCCAGCTGAAGCTCAATGTTTGCCGCGTCAAATCTCCTTTAATAATGAGCTCATTTAATGTGTATTTGCTCGTTGGTAGGCTTGCGTGTTTCACTGCATGAATCTGAGCCTCTTCATAATATTTTAGGAAGTCCCTCATCTATTCGGCATACAAGCAGTCAGCCCAGAGACTATAAGTTATTGCAGAAATGCAACTTTAATGTCTAACTGGCCTGTTCTGTAATATTGCATCAACAGCAATGCTGTCATTTAAAACGTTGTTATTTAGTATGCTTTTTGGTGTGTCATATACATGCTGAATTTAACAAAGAACAAAAGCCTAAAGTTTGGATAAAGATTCTTCTACATGTCAGTAATATAAATAAAAATCATTAAGTTCCTCCTTTTTTTTAATGGAGTTTGGCCTCTCTGATAAAGAGGCAAAACTAACCACCCAGCTGTGTGTGTGTGTGTCTGTGTTCGGTGAACCAGGCGCTGCCTCTGGTGACTGTGGTTGTTGGGAGTCAAACCTCTGGCCAGGATGTTACCATAGTAACAGCAACGGAGGAAGCTGACGAGCCTCGGAGGGTGGACTTCAGCCTGCCCAGTGATGGATCACCGCTGTCTCCAGGGTTACCCAGCTGGGCCAACTATGTGAAGGGCGTTATACAGCATTACAGGGGTAAACATAATGAGCAATGACTGTGCCCACAGCTATACAAACATTACCTTGGATTTTTCTTAATTAGTCATTGATCTCACAGATGTTATTTTATACACCTGCCTTGGGTGGACAAAGGATAGGACTACTATCTGTCTGTCTGTGTTTGTCTCAGCTCCTCCTGTCCCAGGTTTCAGGGCAGTGATAGCCAGCAGTGTCCCCCTGGGAGGAGGTCTGTCCAGCTCTGCCTCTCTGGAGGTGGCTTTCTACACATTCCTGCAGCAACTCAAGCCAGGTCAGAGTCTGAGATGCAATTTATTGATCTACGGTTATATGAGCCTGGATGTGTGGTATCCATTCTATGTGTTTTTTGACTCATTGTACGGCTTGTTTGTCCCTACAGATGACGGAGACAAGGTGTCCAAAGCAGTGGCGTGTCAGCAGGCAGAACACACACATGCTGGTGTACCCTGCGGCATCATGGATCAGTTTGTGTCTGTTTTCGGCAGGGAAGGGCACGCTTTGCTCATTGACTGCAGGTAGTGTAAACATCCAGTGAGAATAGGTAGACCGCTTCTGTCTCTACAAATTGCCTTAACTACAAATGTATGTCCAACTGTGTGTCATTAGGTCCCTGGAGGCCACCCCTGTCCCTCTGGCAGATCCAGGCCTGGTCATTCTCATCACCAACTCCAATGTGAAACACTCTCTGACCGGCAGTGAGTACCCCATGAGACGCAGACAGTGTGAGGAGGCTGCCTCCATCTTGGGCAAAGCCAGTCTCAGAGATGCTACTATGAAGGACCTGGAGGGTGTGAAGTATATTTTGTATTGTCTTGTTCTGATCCATTCTGTCCCACTCATTCTTATTTTATTACACCTTGTCCTGACCCCTTACTCCTTATTCCCCATGCTATCCTCCTATATTCCATTGCTGTAGTTCTGTCTTGCCTTATCTTATACGGCACTGTCTTCTTGTGTCCTGTACTACTTGTTCTGTTCCACTTATCTATTGCTGCTCTCTTTGTGTCCCTTAATGGGAAAGTTCAATATTTCAGGAAATACACTTATTTGCCTTTCTGAGATTAAGACATTCATATGGATACCATTTCATCATTCTGCATCCAAATTGAGCAACCTCAACAAGTGCTACAGCTGACTAACTAAGCAGCGATGCAGCTTACAAAAGTAACTTGCATTTATTTTTAAACTAGAACATCCGATGTTGATCTAGATGGGAATGTGTTGCATATCATCACCCTGTATGTCACCATAGTGGCGAATTAAAAACACATCCGAAATATGATTTACCTGGTGGAAAAATGTATAATTACAACAAAAATAATAATAATAATGATTAGGCCTGTCACGATAATTACTTTTGTTTGATGATATATATCATCTCAGAAAAAATCGCGATAAACAATATTTTTTGTCATTTGAAGATGAGGGTTAGGGTTAGAAGATTAACTGTATTTTTACTTCGTGTACCATTTCAGAAGCGAGGGCGCGACTGGATGATGTCACCTATCAAAGAGCTCGCCACGTGATCGAGGAGATAGACAGGACCGCCCGAGCCGCTGAAGCCCTGAAGAGAGGTGCCTACAAAGAGTTTGGCAAGCTAATGGTGGAGAGCCACAACTCCCTCAGGTAGTTCCAGCAGCTGAATGACATGTGTTCAGGACACAGTGTTTACAGTGATGGTGCCGTGCGGTTATTTTACGATGGTGCTACATTTTCCCCCTCCCTGTGTCAGAGATTTGTATGAGGTGAGCTGCAGGGAGCTGGATGAGCTGGTGTCTGCAGCCATGGAGGTGGAAGGCGTGTTTGGCAGCAGGATGACTGGTGGAGGATTCGGCGGATGCACCGTGACTTTGCTGCAAGCCCACGCCATCGACAGGACGACACTACACATACAGGTAAAGACACACACTTACATTAACGTGAACTCTATGTAGATTATCAGGAGTATCAACAATATACATATCTATACCTGTATTCTGTTGTTATTAGAGCTAAGTTGCTTTAAAACTTTCATGTATGCTTATATGCTTGTTTGAGGTCACCTCTGTGTCAGCAGAGAAATTGGTCCAGGAATAGTTTAGCGTAGCTTAGCACAAACACTAGATACAAGGGGGAAAAGCTTCCAGTACCTGCAGTATACCCCTCCTACACCCTCATCCCCATTTAAAAAAAAAAAAAAGTGGAGCACAGATTTGATCTTAACAGCCAGAAACATGCACACAGGGGTTTTCACTTGTTCTGGCTGGCTGCAGCTCTGTTCAGGTTGAATGTTTGCAGAGATTCACTGGAAATATAGTTCACCAGACTCAGATGAACTAGAATAGTAAAGGTGTAGTTTGTCCTGCCCTTGAGTCAGGAAGATGCAATCAAGCACAGTCTAATGACTGAGAGGAGATCTAATGAGGCATAATAATTAATTAAAGGGGACATATTATGGCTTTTATGATGTTCTGTTATTTATATTCTGTTATGTCAGATATCCACCGTATGTTAAACATGCTCAAAGTTGCAAAACTTGAGGTTAATGTATGTAGGAATGCTCCCCGTAAGTCAAAACTCAGGGCTTCAACCTGCTCTGAACGATGCCGTGTTTTATTTCCAGCTTACCGACAAGCTGACATTATGATGCACATGCCCATAAATAGCCGTCCATTCCATAGCCTTGGTTACTAAGGTGGTTGCTAAGGTTTTTCCATATGTTTTTCATGTCCCCTCTTATATTTCAGATCAGATTTCAGCTCAAACATGTATGGATGCATTTGAGTTGACATTTGGAGTAAAGAATGTTAGAATGAGTAAAAGAAGTGAAATCCTACTGCTACAGTTTGTTTACGGTGTGGCCGAAGGTTAGCTGAATTTCTGCTAACCAATCAGAACAGGAAGGGACACTTTAAAGACACAGGAGCTAAAACTGCCTGTTTCAGACAGAGGCTGAACTAAGTGGCTGTGTAACTTATTGGTAAAAGTTTAAAAATCCCCAAAAACTATGCTATAAGTTGAATGTGATAAGAGTACTAGCAATAGCAGTAGGAAAGTCCCTTTAAAGCCCCTGCCCTGGTGTGCATGGTGTTTAATTATATGTTAACACAAATGAAGAACTGCTGGGATTTACTGTAACATTGATATTTCCTGATATTCATGACATTAACACTTATAAGTCAAGGGAATCCCCCATCCCATATGATATGAATGTAGTATCAGTATGATATGCAATGACTCATTAATGACAACCTTCAAAAACAAATGTCATTCCAGTTTATTACAACAAGATGAACATTTTCCTTGTAATAGAATATAACACTACAGTACTTTTTTGAGTATAGGTGATTCATAAATAGCTGAAATATTTTCGTAAAAAGCTTACTTTATGCAAATCAGGCTTAAATTTGTCTGGAAACTTGAACGTGCTAATAAAATGACAAAGCAGAAGTGATGAATTGGCGGGACAGGAAGTCTAAACTGAAGGGGCCACATAAAGCCACAAAGCCACGTCAATGGCATTCAGCTATGAAGCATGAATGTTTGCTTTCATAGGTCTTCATGGTAACAGCTTAGGACACAAAAGAAATCTGATAAAAAAAAGGTTTTAATAAATTAGTCTAAAAGTAAGAGCAGATATACATCACTGAGGACTTTTGGGCCAGTTAGGACACATTTCTTTCTCTTAAGATCTTTAGATGCTTGATAAACACACATCTCCGACTGATGTTCTCCAGTGCTGTTAGACAGTCACATCTGCAAGTTTAGACCTACAATGATCATCCATCTTCTTTGGACATTATTTATTTTACCTCTCATGACTCCACATATTGCACCCGACAGTCACCAGATGTTTCTAATTTTAAGTTGAGCATGTGTAGTTTTTTGTGTAAATGCAGCATGAACACACTAGGTGTCTGCCACCCAAATTCTGTCTCATTGTGTCTGCTGGCAGCTGAAATGATTTCTAATATCGAGGTTATGTTTGTTTTTGTTGTTGTTGTTGAACTATTCTCATCCTGTAATATAATGCAGCAGGTGCAGCACCGTCCATCCCAAATTTAAGTTTTTCTGTTTTCGGATTTTTGTGTTTGTAAAGTCTTTGAATTCCGAAGGGTATTTGAATTGAAAAGTGTCTGAGGACATTGTTCGTTTGTTCACAGGGGATAAAAAGAACTTTTCAGTGTTCTGGCTGTCACTTTAAGGGGGGGGCATTTCAGACAAATTGCCCAGTCCCCCGTGTCTTGCTCAGACAGCTCCAGTGTGTGTGTGTGTGTGTGTGTGTGTATGTGTGTGAGTGAGAGATCAGGGGGTTTGAGCTGAGAATAAAAGCGAGCTTCGTGGAGACAGAGCCAGAAGTGTCCAGTTATTAGCATGCCGGTCTGGTCACTGTGGCCCTGCTGCCTTTCTGCTTTAACAGTCAACACCGTAGGCCTGCTGTTGACTGGCTGCACCGCTCACAATCCTACAGGAGAAACGTCAACAAAGATGTAAATTTAAACCACGAACATCACGAGGGAGAAACACCTGCAATTTAAAAGGATGACATGTTTGCTTTGAAGCAACAGTGAGAGGGAAAAGAGCAGCGACCTTTTATAGGTTTGAAACAGCGCTTTTATAAATCTTAAGCTTTGGGAACAGACTTGGCAGATTTCCTCGCATCTCTCCTAACTAGGCCGTATCCTGGCTACTACTGTGGCTTGGTGACCGTCAAAAGGAAACAAGACTTTCTTGGAAACAAAAGTAACACTTGAAACTTCCACATCTCTCAGTCCTCAGCATTCGTGACCAGTGTAGAAGGGATCTTTGTCCTCCCAAACGACATCAGAGAGGGGTTTACAGGATCATAAAACCCACAGCTTTGCCTTCAAGATGTTGAACCTCAACTCGCCGGACGATAACAGCAACAGGAACTCTCTCCAGGACCCGGTGTCACTAAATGTCGGTGGAGAAATTTACACGACAACCTTGGACACTCTAACGCGCTGCCGTGACTCGATGCTAGGTGCCATGTTCACTGGACAAATCCCTGTGCTCAGGGACGGCCAGGGAAACGTTTTCATAGACCGTGATGGTAAAGTTTTCAGGTACATTCTGAACTACCTGCGCTCCAGCTCCCTGGACTTGCCTGAAGGCTTTTCTGAGCTCGCCCTGCTGCGGAGAGAGGCAGATTTTTTCCAGATACACCCCCTGCTGGAGGAAATCCATCGCTGCGAGGCGGCAGTGCCACTCAGCTGTAGAGGAGGGCCACTCGGAGCCATGCTTATCCTAAACGTTGACTCCAAGGTATGTGTACTATAGTTACTAAGTTATACTAACATGTTAGTCTGAAAAGGCTAGGCAATCCTAGCCTCAGATCATTAGTTTAGACAGACCTTTTCCTGGCAAACTGATTAAAAACCGGTAAACAGGTAGAATTAAGAATGTTTATACCTTGAGATGCCAGAAAACCTCATCTAGTTAGGTAATCTATAATCGGGTTATTAATTACATTTCCAGAAATTTTACTTGTCCAAGATATATGTTGATGTTGTGCTACAGAATTATGCAAAAATAGACATAAAATAATGTATCCATATCACCCATCAAAAGTTGTTGTCATTGTCATTTTGTCAGTGTCATTTTTAACTAGGAACTGCTTACTAACAAGTCATTCATTCAAATGAATTCTTAATTGTAAAACATGTTGTCAAATTAAGGTGTTCCGTTTTTCATTTGCTTCTGTTTCGATCAGTATTTACATTACAGTTCTCCATCAATTGTGTGATGAAGAACTTTACATACAGTTAGTTAAATTGTCCAATGACCAAACATTCATTAACTGGGCAAAAGTGTACTGCTAATGTCAGTTTGCATAGTTGATTAACTAGTCAGCTGCAGCACATTCACAGCTTAAAAATGCATGTGCAAATGTCACCTTGGTTCAGTTTAGATGCTGCTGTGGTTTTACTCTTCAATACCACTGCTAACAACACATGTATGTACAGTATGTATGTTATGTGTCATGTCTTGTAAACTGCAGATTTTTAGACTGTCTCTCCATTGCAATGCTGAAGATCAACTTGCCAGCAGCTGTCAGTTACACTGACACACCCCACCAGAGGCTGAGAGACAAAAGAAACATTGTCCCCCCCCCCCAAAAAAGACTTTTTAAGATACATTTTATAGTAAAAATAATCACTCACATTATTTTTGACTGAAGGAACTTGGTTGGATTTGGATTCATCACATTTCAACAGTAGTTTGAATTTTTTTTTAAAGGATTGCCAAGGAGAGATCTGTAGGCTCTGAACTAAGCTAAATGGACAGTTTACTTGATTTCAGGTGTTTGGACTTGTGAATAAGACTGGATTACCAAATGGGAAAGCAGACCCAGGGTCTCCAGAACCTGAAAGACCCTTAAATTTGAACCACTTACAATAGCAGCTAAGGTGGGCTTCGCAGTATTAGGCATTTTGTAGCACTGTCCTGTAGAGAGGTACATATGGTGCATATTCCTAAATAAAGTGGTTGGAACCAACATTTTTTAGTGAAGGGGCAGGTTGATCTGGCTAACCTCATGGGACTAACAAGAACTCAACATGAAATGAAATTTCAATCATATTCAACACAAAAAGACTTTCGATAATGTCTTATCAGCCTGGTTTCACTGGAGAGATTGTCCTGTTGGTAGATTCAGAAATTCTAAAAATACTGGCCTTAACAAACCTTTTTGAGCTAATGTTTTATGTATAAACAGAATTTGTGCAGAGGTTGTAAGTGTGCATCTGTTTACACTTTCAGAAACATGGAAAGACCGGTTCTTTGTTTGTGTCCACAATGTGTAGTCAGCATATTCTATCCTCTCATTCTAGGTCCGCGTCCTCCACTTTAACTTGCGGCATGGGCCAGAAAACTACGAGCTCCGTACATGCTCCGTACAAGCCTTCACGGTCGACCTCTTTTGTACTTGGAGAGCCTTCCTGGCTCTGCTCTGTGAGCGCTTCTCCTACAGATCATCCCAGGGTCACAGTAGCCCTCATCCATGCAACTCCAGGCAGAACAGGCTGAAGTTGGAATGGGTGCCAAGACCTGACGAACTCCCGCAGGACCAATACGACAAGCAGCACTACAGAGGACTGACTGTCTTTAACACTGACGTCACGCAGTCAGATGACATCATGAATGTGCACCAAAGCCAATGTGAAATCACCGACATGCAGGGTTTTGTGGAAGAATTGCTGAAGGTGTCTCTGGCTGAAGGGTTCAAGGTTGATCTAGTGACTCCGGACCCAGCGGAAATCCTGAACTGCACCTCACTTCGGCTCGTCAAGTGCTGAACTTACTGAAAGCACCAGAACACGCCGAGGAAAACTATCGATGTTTGTCTCTAGCCACAACTGTAACCCATTACCCCTAAGATTTAAATTGTTAAAACAAATCTTGTATGAGTTAAAGTTAGGGTTAACTTTGTAATATGGACATCACAGGGATACAGATTATGACTGAGAGGTCATTAAAAGGCTTTTTCTTGGGACCCCTGTGTGTTTTTTTAGTAAAAATAATAAATTGTGTTAGATTATAGATGATTTTGACTGACCCTTCACGCTGTGAACATATTATATGGTATATGTAACATTGAATGTAACCTTTAGACATTAAATCTAAAACACTGCTGGCTTTGTTGATCTATCAAAGTGATTTAGACAGATAGGTGAAGCTTTTTGGTAATCAAGCATAGGTGACTCTTATGGAAATGGTCCATATTGACTCAACTAACCCTAACCCTAACCCTGTTCAAACATATCATTACATTACATATAAGGTGTAATGCTTTAGCAGAACTACTGGAGAACAACTGTGACTTTTAAATGATTTCTTCACGGTATAGGAATGTTCTCTGAAGCTCATGCAGCTTGCCTCCATACAGTATATGTCATTTTGAGTGAGCCGTCATTTCCCAGAGTGCAAAGTTAGCATGACACATAAGTCACATTCATAGGAAATAAGGCAGGCTGAAATAAACCAGAATTATTATTATTATCAGATATTGTAAAGGGTTTTGAACTGCAAGTCATTTACTAGATTTGTTTTACTGGGGCCAAAAATGACTGAGCCTTTCTTTAGCTTGATTAAAGGGCAGGTTCACAATGTTTCAAATGTGTCTTAAAACATTAATTCCTCCTGTTCATACTGACTGTTAAAAGATCTTCTTCAAATGTGCTTTCAATGGAAGTGATGGAGGACAAAATCCACAGTGTGTCCACACAGTCATTTCAAAGTAGATGTGAAGCTTCTAATCAGCTTTTGTCATATCCAGTGATATCTGACACATTTACAGTCTTTTTAGCATCAAATTCCCTCTTAGTGTTTCCCTGTTGAGCTGTGGTGGAAGAATAGTAACAAAAAGACTTTGGAACTAAAAACAGTAACATTGAAACATAGAAGAATTGATTTGACTCATTTGGACGAAGCTTCATATTAGCTTCAGATCAACTTTTAAATCCATGTTTCCACAGAAGGAGGACTGTGGATTTAGTCCTCCATCACTTCCATTGTAAGAGCATTATGAAGGGGTCTTCTAATGGTCAGTATGAACAGGAGGAATGATTACAGCAAGAAATATAGGTTTCAGAGTTCATTTTGGCTCCTGACTGTTGATTTAGGACAGAATTGAAAGATTGTGTTGGCTTCAGTTTCACTCTCCATCTGTCTTTGTGACCTGAGAAAGACAAAGGCAGAAACCTTCCATCACAGTTCTTGTGGTCTATATGTGGTTTTTCTGTAGCTATTCTGTAGATACTTATCTTGCAACTTTAAATCCAGCTTGGCTATACTTGGCTAATGACTAATGTTGGTTCTCTTTTGTCAAACGTGGAAAAAACACACATACCTACACATTCAAACAGTTAACATCACAGAGTTTCCTCATTAATTAAACTGACTGTATTTCCTTGTGGGAGGGTTTCATCCGTTCGCCCTTTCAGTGACACAGAGGTGAGCTAATGGACTGAGTGTTTAATTTTAGCTTGGGGGAAGTAGTAGTAAAGGAAGTTTGGAGGAGGAAAAGATGTACCATGGCCGATCAGGATAAGTGTCTGATTGCGAAAACAAAGCCAGCGGGTTCTTTTCCTCTCGCTCCCTCTTTGAACTTCCTTCCTCAAGTTGCGAGAGATATGAAGAGCATGAACGGCTTCTGGGGAGGGCGGTTTGCTTTTGTAACAGTCACGTTTAGTGTTTTAGTTTCAAATTCATTATTGACTGAAAGTTACCGCTGTTTGATGCACTCATTGTCTGGCTGTGTGTGTGTTTGTTTTTTCTTCCTCAATAGGAGCGATACAGCGGAACCCCAACTTTCTATGTCACGACTCCTTCAGAGGGAGCTCGGGCTCTCGGTCTGTCCTAAGCTGTGTCTGTCAACACATTGCCGCAGTATGAACACAAACACATGCATTCCTTTACATAGGCTTTACTCATTTCAATTCTTGTATTTAAAATTCAAATGATATGCTGTGATGCAAACTGGACCTGGCTGAAAATCATTGTTACTGTTGGAAAAGTGCCTTCAATAAAACATTGCTTTCTGTTAACATTTTTATTATTTGATTTGCTTCATGATATGGATTACATGTATCAATTGTTTTATATAATTATGACTTACACAACTGTAAATATACAAGTTAGAATCATATTGCCTCTGATTTTTTATTGAATAAAGTGTTGTTTAGAAGAAAGTCATTATTTTCTTTGAGTCTGCATAAATTCACATGTTTTAATATCCATTAACATCCAGTATGTTTGTAATGTGAAAGATGTCCTTTGTAGTGATGAACACAGATAATTGTCATACAACACTGCAGCTCTACACAGTTATTTTAGCCTGTTTTGAGCTCATTATTTAGTTTTTACAGTGCATTTACTTAATTCTCACTGTTCTCATCAACTGCAGCAACAGGCAACTATTAAGAGACCAAAGTAGAGTTCACACATATTTGTGTGAATATTCAACAGGTCAACAAACAGGCCTGCAATTGGATGAGAATGTTGCCCTGTGTCAGTGTGTCTGCTGGTTGTATAATTGTGAACTTGTGAGCAGTAACATCTGTGGTCAAGAATGTGACAGTGTCACAACTTTATATCACATACTAAAAGTTAACATTGCTAACGGTTATAAACTAACAGGAAATTACAATAAAGGCAGTGTCAGACATCAGTCAAACTGCAACTTTGGAGTTCTCCTGCCAGTTAGACATCACAAAAAGAATGTCTCTTAGGATGTAATACTAATAACTAGTAATGTTTTGTCAGTGTTTCACCACTGGCAGCAACATATTTAGATTTGTTTCCAGCTGTGAGCTTTGTACATTGAATTGTGAGAGAATAGTGTTTCCATGAGAGCACACTATATTTATTCTGCATACTGTTTTGTTTGAGCATACAATTCTTTTATGGATGTAAATGTACAACGCCTCCCTGTAGAGGTGTTCCTGGCACGTCCAACTTGGAGGAGACCCCATAGCACACCCAGAACACACTGGAGGGATTACATATCTCTCCTGGCCTTGGAACACCTTGGGATGCCCCAGGAGGAGCTGATGAGCGTTGCTGGGGAGAAGGGAGTCTGGGGTTAATTGCTGAGCCTTATGCCACCGCAACCTGGCCCCGGATAAGTGGCAGAAAATGGGTGGACGTAAATGTAGTGAATGTTTCAGTATGCACCTGTTACCGGGCACTGTTGGTGCTTTTTTGAAAGCATCAACCTGGTAGTTTCCGCTCCAAAGCCAACAAACCAATACACCCACTTCTTCCTACATCAGAGCTAATGATTCTAAATAAAAGCAGCCCACCAATCTGTTCTTTTTTCTAGGTCTTCTTTCTTCATTTAGGTGCATTTATATTGTGTTTTTTTCCATTTGATTTATAGGGGTATTATTAATTGGTCTTTATGAATAGATGTAACATGACACAGACATTTTCTATTTGCTAAAATCAATGAGAGTCTTCATTTTGATGGCCACAAAACTGGAACCACCTCACCATGTTAACAAACACAAAACCACATACGCATATTCCAGGATCTGCACCCAAGCCTCATGAGAGCTGTGGTTATTGAATTGTTATCCAAATATTTGATCTTTTATCCTTGTTAAACAAACGTCATGTTCACATTTTACAAACCAGTAGAGCACTAGGTACCCATTTTGCCAGAAATATGTGAATTCTCATGTTTTCAGAAATAAAGATGTTAGAGGTCCCCTGGTTGAAAGACTTAACAGATAAAAAGTAAAAAGGTTTTTAGACCCTGGTGCGGAAGTGGGGCGGGGTTTAGTCTCTGTATAGTAGTTTACGAGGTGCACTTGAATGCAGCACAAGGGCGGAGTTAGCACAGCAGTGAAGTTTAGCCTAGCAGGAAACACCAAGGCTACCACCGCAGCGGTGGAAAAAGAAACAGCAGCGGACACAGTTTCGTTCTTTTCCCAGTCTTCACACTAGATATTTCCTCGGTTAATTCTCTGTCGCTCGGCACCTTGGACCTGCAGCTTTTTTTTGTTTGCCTGGTTACGTTTTGTTTTACTTTATGGTTGGAGAGAGCTCCTAGCCAGCTCATACACCGGACGCTGGCCGGAGGTGGAAACCTATCCAGCGGCTGTAAACGGTGGACGTCGGGCTGAGCAACGGCCGTTTTGAATCAGGTGGGTTGGGGAGGTGGGCCCGCACTTTACGTTCACAGAGAGCTGGTGCTCACAGGTGTCGGCTTGTGTGCCAGTTGGCTTTAAAAAAAACTCAACCACCCTGTTCATCACTGCCACCTGTTTTCTGTTCCAACACCTGAAAGGCTCCAACTCAAGCTAGCTAAAGTTGTAGCCGGACATCATTCCTCACAATTGGCTAACTGGCTAATCTGAACTCTGGATATACCAGCCAGAAATCAGGCTGCCTAGTGTTGTTTCATTGTACACCAGCTAGTTTGCGCTTTTATTGGAATGAAAGTTATTTTTCTCTATAGAAACTCTTTCATTCGGTATTCACAGTAGCTACCATTACACTGTTTAGCTACATGTTTGGACTTTTCTGCAAGTATTTCACCTGCTGTCGCTCAACTTAAACACATTAATGGACGGTCACTAACACGACCAATGTATGTTTAAGGGTATGAATTAGTTCGCTTGGTATAAAGCTTTCATTGCGAAAGTATATTACCTGAATGGCTATTAAAAATGTCGCCAGTCATGTTTAGTGGTAGAAGTGCCTACAACCGTGTCATTAAATCGACATTGCTTTTGCACAGAGATAGGTAGCATGTCGTTAACCAAACAGTAAACAATGCTTCCAGCCGAAACCGTGCAAAAAAGAAGCAGTTGAAGTAGGCGTTAACAGGCACCTGGGCGCAGTGATAGCAGCTTTCAAACCAGTCATTTTTTACACAAGAGTTCAGAAGGGGAAATTAGTATGAAAGAGATGAGTGGTTGAACTTGTAGTGTCGAAGAAAAACCGCGATGTTTCTACTTGTTAACACCCTACCACAACCTCGTAGCCAGCCCAGGTGAGTGATAGTAGTGCTAAGCGTCGGCAGCTAGTGTTGCATAATGACGGAAACGTCGAAGCTGAAGTTAGGTGTGTCTCCCAGCAGGTAGAGTGAGCCCTGAGTCAACGCTCTGGTTTCAAGCGTGAGTAATTGCTGTTTGGGGAGGGGGTGTGTATGTGTGTGTGTGAGAGAGAGAGCGTTTCACCGGTTTGTCAAGTTTAAGTAAAATTCACAACAAAATGACAACACGTTTACCAAAATAGTGACATGTGTTGTCCATAGCTGGGTTATATCTCACTGCAGTCCTGAGCTGAAGTGAGTCAGTGAACTTTATTTATTTCCATGTGTATTTGAGTTGCATACATGTAAAAAACTAAACTACAACAACAACAACATTTTCAAGCAAAAGTGGGAAAAAGTACTTTTGGGAATATATTACCATGCATATATAAGAAAATGTGTATACATATGTGTAGTATTATATATGCATATTATTATTATTATTGATATATTATTATTGTCACTGTTTCTAAAAAAGATGAAAAAAAACAAGAACATACTATTATTTACTTTATTTATTTTCATGTGTATTTGAGTTGCATACATGTAAAAAAAACTAAACTGAAACTAAAAAAACAATAACAACATTTTTCAAGCAAAAGTGGAAGAAAATCTACTGCTTCTCAAATTTGGATATATGAGAATTTTTGCTGATTTCGGCAGTTTTCTATGAAAATGACTTACCGGTAAATATGTTTTTGGGTTTAAACTGCCGGATTCATTCAAAAGATGCCAAACAAGCAACAAAAACACAATTATACCGGTTTGTCAAGTTTAAGTAAAATTCACAACAAAATGACAACACGTTTACCAAAATAGTGACATGTGTTGTCCATAGAATCAAAGCTGGGTTATATCTCACTGCAGTCCTGAGCTGAAGTGAGTCAGTGAACTGCAACTATGATTTGAATCCTCTGCCTGTGTAAATCACCAAAATAAGAGAATATTTGACTGACCCCTCACTGTGCACATATTATATGGTATATGTAACTTTGAATGTAACCCTTTAGACATAGACTATAAACTTTTGTGACTTCATCTGTCTGTCAAAGTGATTTTTGACAGGTTGTCATATGTAGCTGACTTTTTTTGGAGAATGATTTTAACTATGTGAGATAAAAGAAAATGTGCAGCAAACCGGTCCCACAACCTGGACAGAATACCTCTGAAGGACAGACATGCAGTGTCCTTCCAACTCCACCTGCACCGGTGCAAGGCCAGCCAAACAAAAAAGCCTTTGTTCTCAGCATACATGGTGCTTTTCCACCTGCAAAAGTTCACCTGAAACTAGTATGGAGGCAAAATAAACGCCCCTCCCAAAATGTAGGGCAGACTAGATAGCAGCTCTCACCTGTTCAGTTGACTTTATATCATATACTTTATGATTGTCTGAGCTGTCTTAGTTATACAAATAGAAGTTGCTGTCACAGTATTGTCCTTTTTCAAACAGGAGAGTTGATTTATTAAACCCTGCTCCGTCATGGTGAGGAGATGTTCCCTGCTTGTAAACTTCAAACAGAGCGCTGGGCTCAGACTGTCACGCTGTGTTTAGCGCTGTTAACTGTTAACTCCAACAATCTTTTACCTCTCCCAATGTGCAACACATTACCAAGCAGGAAAAGAAGCTTTTTTTTTTCTTCTGCGGTTTTCTAATGAGACAGCGTAGGAAGTCTCCTGCCCTCGTGTTACAAGGACAAGTAATGGATGAGCTGTTATGTTAGAAAAGGTCAGACAGAAAACATGCAGTGATGTCTTTGCCGAAGAGGAAGATAAAGTCAGCTGTGATAAAGTCAACATGCGTGCTGCCAGTATTCTGTCTGGTTCCAGCTTTTATCTGGACTGTGAATGAGTTGGCAGCAGAGCTGGAACATATTTCTCTATTATTTATCAAATGTCACAGTAATCATGCTGTTAGAACTGGAGCAGTTATTTCATTAATTAATGAGAGGAAAAGTAATGGCAGCAATGTAGATAATCAAGCAGTCGCTTAATACTAAGGAAAAAATGTGTAAAATATACTTGGAAAATAATTGAACATTTGTAGCACACTAAATATATTTAAAAAAACAAGCTGATTGATAAAAATAAAAGTGAGGCATATTATTATATATGTTTTGTTTTTTTAACCTAGGTACTTTTGGGGATATATATGTGTAGTATTATATATGTGCATTATTATTATTATTATTGATATATTATTATTTGTCACTGTTTCTAAAAGAGATGAAAAAAACAAGAACATACTTTTATTTGCTTTATTTCCATGTGTATTTGAGTTGCATTCATGTAATTTAAAAAAAAAAGAAAGAAAAAAAAAACTTAACTGAAACAAAAAAAAAACATTTTCAAGCATGAAAGTGGGGGAAAAAACTACTGCTTATATGTGATATGTGAATTTTTGCTGATATCTGCAGTTTTCTATGATAATGACTTACCAGTAAATATGTTTTGGGTTTAAACTGCTGATTGGACAAAATGATCTATTTTTAACATATCTTTATTTAATAGCCCGAATAAATAATGAATTGATGTAAGAAATGGTATATTCATTCATTCAAAAGATGCCAAACATATTAATATTAAAAAAGTTTTTGTTTAACATTTATCAGCCCTGCAAATAAGAAAGGGTGTGAATTCAGCTCTGTGCTCATTTTGGAGGCTTGTGCATTGAATTGCCATCATTGTGGAAGGTGTAGCCAGTGTATCGTCAGCTTTTGGTGAACACATTTTTGAAGATGATGAACAGATTTGAGATGGTGGTCAGCAGCTCAGAATGATGAGCAGTAAGTGCAGGAATAGATGCTCCTCAGACTGATTCGACTGTATTGTTTGTACAAGAAAAGAGGCTGCAGAAGTTGTAAATGAAGAAGTGGTTTGGTAAGAATAGAATTAGTAGCTTTACTGGTGGTAAGGTTTGTGCAGTGTGTGGTTTGAAGTGGTGGACTCTGGTTTGAATGAATTTTTCTATGTTAAAAATGTGAGATAAAACAATATTGACAGGAAGAGCTCAACATTACCATCATGTTTTCAGTGGTGTTACCACTACAAGCTGACATAGTCACACTGAGACAATAACTGTAACATCAGTGCCAGCAGTATTAAACAGTGTCAGAGCTCATAAATGCACTATAAATGACACTTTTTATGATCCAGCTCTAACGAACAACCAACATCCCATCATGATGAAACAGAGAGCGGCTCACCTTTCTAAACACTAAACATGAGGATTATGTTAATGACTGAGCTCTGAAACAGCCTGGTTTCACCCTGTCAGTGACCATCTCAGCTCAGCTTGTGTACGTGTGTGTGCGTGTGTGTGTGTGCTCCCAGTCACTCCCC
Source organism: Scomber scombrus (assembly GCF_963691925.1). Classification (NCBI taxonomy): domain Eukaryota; kingdom Metazoa; phylum Chordata; class Actinopteri; order Scombriformes; family Scombridae; genus Scomber; species Scomber scombrus. Next base: position 2,610,687 of record NC_084990.1, read on the forward strand.
CTCTCTTCTTCCACTCTGATGTCCCCCTGGTTCTGATTACAGGAAAGAGGGAGCGAGTCGGTGGGAGATATGATATCCTGTCGGCCCCGCCCAAACACTGACAAGATCCCATTTTTCTGTCTTTGTTAGGGACAGTTGGAGCGTCTCCTCCCACTCTTCTCGTCTTATTAGCTGCATTCTTTTACCTTTTTTAAAACACACCTGATGATATCCCTCCTCACTCCTCCTCGTGTGCGCTGATACGACACCATTCCCCCCTCCCCCCTAACCCTCGCTGCATCAATACGTGCTGACCTGAGAGGACTCGCTTCCATCACCACCACCCAGAATAGCTCAGCGTTGTCCAGCTCATCACAGAAAGGTGTCAGAGCACACACAGTATTCACTTTAATGCCTGTGTGTCCTCTCAGGCTTCACAGTAGCAGTCTAACAGGTTTCTCTCCACCTGTGTGAATATGATTTAATATAACAGCTTTGCAGACCCCTTTGAATATATGAGTAAGTGTTAATGCTTAGTATCAGCGTGGGGGGGGGACTGCTTATCTTTGCACCTCTCTCTCTCCCCTCGTCTTTGCAGCAAGTGCTGGCATAGCTGTCGATTGCATAAGTCCATAAGTAGAATGTTTTGGATGCCAGGCATTTCCTGGCCACTCATTCTTCCTGTGCAGCAGTATTTGTGCTATGTCGCTGAGAGACGGCAGCCACGGAGCAGCCCTGCAAGTCGAGCAGCCTCCTCCTCTAGGTTGTTATCATCCTCCTGTTCAGGCATGTTTACGCACTTTTTTTTTCTCTCTCTCTCTCTCTTCCTCTCCCTCTCTCTCCCATTCACTCCCTTCTCGGCCGAGATGGGTCGGTTGATATGCTGGGAATTTGATGACATCACTGAAAGGCAAGGGTGGGGAAATAACAAATGGCATCTCGCTAACTCGAGTGGAGAAATCAATCAATGAGTCAGGCTTTATTTGTTTGGAACTTTTCATACTTGGCAATGCTTTACGTAGTAAAAAACAACAAGTGACTCAATAGAAGTAGGAAACAGTGAGGAAACATTATAACTCATGAATCTGCAATGAGGAAACACCAGAGGTAGATGCAAATGTCAGAATTCAGAATACCAAAATTAAAAGATTAATATAATATAATAAAATAGTTGGTAAAACTAGAAATGTGAGGTGGGGTATTAAAAGAAAAAAAAGAAGAAAATTAGATGATAAAACAACAAAGAGGAAATGTGAGGAAGTAAAAGCAGATATAAAAGTAGAATAAAAATGGTAGAACAAGTAGTGAGACAGACTAAAATATAACACACAGAGGATGTTTGAGGACAGCGTGAGAGAATAGTTATTCTCCAGTTGAATTTCCTATCAAAGGTAAATACTGTATGGAGCCTTATCTCACTGAGAAATGAGCTCACTGTAGATCAAACACAATGTCACCAGTGTGACGAAACAAACACACACACACACACACACACTAGTGTTCCAGTGTTAGCTTTCATTTACAACACAAGTTCATTGCTCTCTGCTGCCAAGTGAAATTCCTGTGAAAAATCTATAGTTCAGAGTGGATCTGGGACACGTCACTGTGTGTGTGTGTGTGTGTGTGTGTGTGTGTGTGTGTGTGTGTGTGTGTGTGTGTGTGTGTGTGTGTGTGTGTGTGTGTGTGTGTGTGTGTGTGTGTGTGTGTGTGTGTGTGTGTGTGTGTGTGTGTGTGTGTGTGTGTGTGTGTGTGTGTGTGTGTGTGTGTGTGCGCGCGTGTGTGCGCGCGTGTGTGCGCGCGTGTGTGCGCGCGTGTGTGCGCGCGTGTGTGCGCGCGTGTGTGCGTGACTCACTAACTGGCCATTGTTCTTCAGATTAACCTGAAACTAACTTCCCTCTGGCAGTAACAACCCTGACCCCACACACACACGGCTAAGTAAATGAAGCTTTGTATATGTTATGATTCATATTGTTACACAAACTGTTTCCCTGTAAATATATTAATTGTTTTTAAACTGGGCTGTTTTTTCCCCACATTATGGGACATTTTTGAAATTCCACACAGTAATAAATCACACTGAATGAGTGTTAGTTTAAAAGCTTAGGTGTAGTTTAGATTTGGATGTAATTGTCAGAGCAATGCTGTACTTTTTAAAGGCTAATATCAATATTTTAGAGTGTTTTTTTTTTTTTAAATCAGATGATGACACAAACACCAACATCTTTAATAATGTGTTTTTATATTTAGTTATTAATACTTGTGACAAACATATGAAGCATTTGAAACATATTTCCATCTGGAAAATAAACACAATTAGTTTGTATATGACTTTAAACATGTTTATCTACTGCAGCTGATTGTCAAGTCAATATAAATATATGCAGAGTCAGCATATCTGTGATCGTGGTCCGTACATTCAGTCAGAAGGTCATTTATTGGTCCAGCTCTTACTCTTTAACATGCTGTGTCATTTTGAGTTTATTCTTGACCATGTAAACACAACGATAAACAACAACAAAAATCTTAACTCAATGTTCACTTGCTCTTTCTGGAGCTTTCACCTACATCCCAGAGCCTTGATCATCCAACAAGAGGTGTGTGAAAGCTCTGGAAAAAGCTTGTTTTATTATATTTATAGTAGTTTGTTTTTTTTAAATATATTTTTTGGCATTTTATGGCTATATTGAACAGAGACAATTGAGATATAGCATTTATTTTAAAATTTAAATTATATTTCATTTACTCAAACTATAGATGTAATATCCTTGTTTTTTGTTATAAATATTTTTTTAATAGAACATTATTGAATGAAACCTTTATTTAAAAAGAAAAAAGTATTATTATTATTATTATTAGTTTGTTTTTTAAAAATGACATTCCATCTTGACTACCTGACAGATTTCAGTGTTACAGTCACATATATGTTGTTTGGAATAAAGTATAGAGAGGAATACTCATGCCTGATCAGGTGTTAAGCAGACTGTTTCTTAAGGCGAGGTCACAACATAGTTCCGCCCTGTTCCTCTATGTGTGTGTGTGTGTGTGTGTGTGTCCTCGAGCCAAACGCACACATACCTCTGCTGGCTACTAATGCTTTGTGACTTTCCCTCTGATGAGAGGCGTACACGTTTCTTGTAGAAGTATATAACGATGTATTTCTACAGAGCGCTGTGTGGTGATGGTGTGCTCTAGTCTAAATGATTTAAAAAGCTCAGTAGTTTCCTGCTTGGCTCAGTTAGTTGAATATTCCACTGTTTGTTCCTCTTGGCTGCAGCTATGCTCCCGGCACGGAGGAGGAGGAGGAGGAAGAGGAGGTTCATCTAACTGTCTGAACCGCTCTTGTTAAACATCACTGCAAGCTCACATAATTGCGACGTTCATCCGCAGCCTCGGCTCTTGATAAGCAGCTGGTCTAGAAATAACACTGGAGGGTGTTTAATGAACGGGTAATTTGTGCTCTAATGTCTGTCAGGTTAGTTGAAAGGCCACAATTAATCATCAGGAGAGAAACAACAGTAAGCTTAGTGTGTCTGAACTCACACCTGACATGTCCAATGTGTCACTGCTTGTATTTAAAAAGGATGAACCCAATGTGAGGGTTGTATTCCTATCAGCACATTTCTCTGGTAGCTCTTTTAGAAGGCGTAGTGTTTGTGAAGCAGACCTCCCACTCTGCCTTTGTTAGCAAAGCTTACTGCTCTGAGCTCTCTTTCTGCTCCACTGCTTCTCCTGGGACACTCTCACACTCACAGGGAGTCTACCAGCTCCTAACCTGCACCTTACTGGATGGTTAACCTCCAGTGAAAGTTGTTGTGGAGGCTCAGTGGCTGCAGTGTTTGCAGTCTCAACTGTCTAAACTCAATATTTTAGGTGACTCAATGTTGACTAGAGCCTGACCGATATATCAGTCAGCTGATATTATTGGCCGATATTGACCTATCACAGATATATCATTATTGGTGAAATTCCCTGTGAAGTTTACTGTTTCCATGCACTGATGTCATTTTATACAATAAAGTTTAAGGGTCGATATTGACCTATCACAGATAAATCGGGATCGGTTATTATTTTGTCCGATATGTGCCGATGTCTTTTTAGTTTACTGACTTAATGCACTGATGTCATTTTATACACTTAGTTTACTGTTTGATAAAGTTTTATAAAGTTTATGGTTAAACTGTAAAATATAATACCCCCATTACATATCTTTGTCACAAGTGTTACATTTGTGGGATCATTGCAGAAAAATGTGTGTATGTATATATTCTATAATATTATCAGCCAATACATCAATATCTGAATTGCTTTACTCCCTTTTATCAGTATCAGCCAGGCTGTAATGTTGAGTAGCAGAATTGTGACACTGATGGCAGTAATAACCCAGATGTTCTCTCTTTAAGTATATCTCTCAATTGGTTAAAAAGGGTTCCACTCTATCACATTGTATATTTGCTTGTCCTACACTTAATTTAAGCTATATCATAGTTTAGTTTCATTAGAACAGCACACATTAGTCAATATTTCTGGAAATGTGCCAGCTGTTCAACTGCAGCCAAGTCTTTGTCAAGACGATGTGAAACCAATGATGTGATATATGGTTACAAATGACAGACGGAAGACAACGAGATGCCCTAAATAAACACTCACAGGACAGAGCACAGCCACACTCAGCTACAGTACAGTAATACAGAAACAGAGTTCAATACTGTTCAGTACATAGCAAGCAAGCAACACTGACTACAGCTGTTCCTCCACACATGCAGAATATCAATAAGCAGTAAAAAGATGCAGTTAAAACGGACACATCAGCACATCATAGACGATCATAACACTGTTTGACAAGTAGGAGAAACGCCTCACATACTGTACATACTTAATTATATAAGATGTTCAAAGGACAGCGTGTCATTATGGATGCACATAATAACACTAGTAGATTATTGAGTATGCTAGAACTGAAACAATGAATCGATTAGTGGATGATCAGAAAATGAATCAACTATTTTGATCATCAGATATACGTTTCAGTCATTTTTCCAGCAAAAAGTGCCACATTTTCACTGTCAATGTGACTCTTTGATGCTTTTGTTTGTCATTTATCAAAATCAGCTGGTTTCTGGACTTTTGGTCAAATAAAACAAGACTTTAAGATTTATAGATTTAGCTTTTGGGAAACTGTTACAGCGTTTTGTAGACTAGAAGATCACTTGAAGAATCGAGGAAATTTGCAGCTGTAATCTGTGGACACTTGGCTTAATTTCTAATAAGACAATGCTACAACTACAATTATAATAATTCAGAATAATGTTTTAAAATTCTTATTTATTTACTGTTACTGCAAACATAAAAAATAAGTTAATCAGCCAAGAATCTAAAACATAATCAAATTTTTTTGGACAATATTATTCTGCTGTAGTAGTGCTTTACACTTTCACACAAACAGCTAGACTCTGATCAATAAACTGACTTATCACAGATGTAACATCATATGTGTATGTGCAATTGTTAAGTAAACATCATTAAACATCAGTCAGACGAAGCTGGAGTTGGAAAAGTGTGACACAGCCCAGCAGTGAGTCAGGGCAGCACCGCTGATACGACGGTAATAACACAACTATGTCTGGATTTGGATCGGAGGCAAAGCGAGCCGCTTTTAGATGGAAAAGTGTGAGTCAGGGCGCGGGGCTTTGTCATGGACTTGTGACAGTGTGGATCATATGTCTGCCTGCAGCTCCCAGTCTGTTCACATGGCTGAGTGTCAGTTGAGTGGAGGGAGGTCGCTCTGTGGTTGAACCTTTTTTCCTCCACGTGATGAAGCTTAGCGTCGCTTTCTCTTCAGCCTCTAGTTCACCACCACTCAGTAATGCTGTCTAACAATGCAGCTGCACTGTTGTCACAGAGCTGCTACAAGAAAGAATGCAAGAATGATATTTTTCCTTTCATTGTCTCCCTCCTTCCATCCCCTCCTCCTTCCTTTCCTTTTTCCTTCTGTCTCTGAAGTGGCTTCTATGGAAACCGCCTTTATGTGTGACAGGTGTTTTCATCAGCTAGCGTGTGCTGCAAAGGAGTCTGTGTGTGCGTGTGCGTGTGTGTGTGGTGGCCCAAACAATGGTTTCTTAGTTGCGCCCTGACTGACCTCTGACCCTTATCTTTTCTTTGATGGGGCAGCGCTAACACACCCACTAATTTGTGTTTGTTTTGTGTTCAGTGCCATTTCCTTTCTTTCATCATCAGTCTAGTTGAAACTACCTGAGCTTCCATACATTCCAGACTGTACTTCCACCTTCCTCTGAGTTTTTTCCACAACAGCACTACAGAATTAATATCAAAAGCTATGAGGAAAAATAAAATGAGTTCATTTTCCGATCAAAATAAAAATAAAAAAGATGGATAAAAAAACTTCCGATATCCATATGTCAGCCGATCATTTTACATATAAAGAATATATACATAGATACATTTTTTTGCAATGATCCCTTAAATGTAGTTATCAACATTACATTGTTGTGTGTATAATGACATCAGTGCACTGCACACAACTAAATACACTATCAAAAACACATGTACATATATGTTTAAATTGAATTAAGAAATAAGGATCAAATACACATTAAATGCTGCACATATCAGACAACATATATGCCAATACGGGTATATCTGTGATAGGTCAGTATCTGCTGACCGATATATATCAGTCTGGCTCTACTTTTTAGCGTAAAATCTCCTCAAAAATCAAGAATCATGTTTGTCAGAAAACATGTGAGTGATTGCTGTCGTTTACCTAATAGTTAATTTTTAATATGGGCTGTGATAAAGAGGCAGACTTTCTGAACTCCCTCTCTCTATCTTTTAGGACTAGTGGAGGTTTGTTGCTTTCTCCACATAGAATGACAGTCACTCTTTAACAGTTTAATGTTCAGTTCTAGCTTGTAACTCAGTATCATATATATATATATATATATAGTGGGTTTCTTCTGTTGTGTGTTTATAGAGCGCTTTACAGTTTTATTGCTTTCTGCTGAAATTCCTCTTTTAAATGTGTGTATCCTAGAATCGTGGTGTTTAGTGTATGAGGAGGGCAGATATCTACGGACAGGACTGACATTCTCAAGTCAAATAGAACATGTTTGCAAAGCTGCATTTTCATAATAATAAATCAATACATTTCATTGGAATTATATAAAGGCAACATGTGTGTTTATTCATGGGGCCTCTGTTGTCTCATGTATCCACTCCTCTGGTTGGTCAGTCCTTGTAATGTAACTGAAAAGCTCCTTTCAGACGTGGGACATGTAACACTGAAGGTTAGCTGTTAGGTGAGACGTCATTCAGACATGACAGGATCATTCAGGAAAGACTTGTATTTAGCTCTTGTTGTATGAGAGGGAGCAGTGGGATTAAAAAGTAATGATTTAAAGGAGTAAAGAGTGTTTCTGTTCTCTCACACGCTGCTCCACTCATACATTTTACAACTTATTTTGACTTTATGGCTTTAACTGACCATTGTAAGACACTGTTTCATCAGATTCATATTTTAATGTGGGACAGAGCCCAAATATAGAATGACCACATGTTCAAATGAATGTTGTGTTTACATTCACTGACACACATGTAAGAAGTACTGCTGCTGGTCAGAAACTCCACATAACACCTTTTAACTAGACACTCATTTCATTTCAATTTACTCATATATATATGCTATTAACATTTTACTGTGATAGTTTTATACATGCAGCCAGCATGAATGAAACATTTAAATATAGGAAGAGGATGATGATCTGATGATGATTTTGATACTTTGCTTTTTGCTTTTCTTTTGCTAATCAAGAGAAAAACAAAATCATAATAGAAATAGACTGATTAAACATGCAAAGTAACTTTTTTTTCCTTTTTACATAAGACATCATTCAGTTGCATTTAATATATGTATTTAACTGTGTGTTGCAGCCTTTGGATTAACATGAATGCATTCAATTTAAATACATTCAAATAAAATGACAGTAGGGCTGGGCAATAAATAATATGATATTCTATTGATATTGTGATATTTTATAGTTATGGTGATATGGAATAAGTGTATATTCCTGCTTTTAAAGGCTGCACTACAGTAAAAATGTCATTTTCTGAGCTTAACAGACTCTTCTATTATCTGCCTTTATCCACATTTCTGATGATTATTTATCATAAATCTCATTGTGTAAAGATTTACAATATTGTCAAAATATCGATATGGAGGTATTGGATCAAAAATATCGTGATATTTGATTTTATCCATATTGCCCAGCCTTAAATGACAAATGATGTAATATGGAGGAAGTGATAAAGAAATGTTACAGGTCCAATTTCAGTCAGCAAACAAGCTGAACTTCATCCATGGTTTTGTCAGTGATGTAGAATAGGAAATGCTACCACACATGATTTCTCAGATGTTTTATTTATTGCTCTGTCATAAGTATGTTTGCTGTAGTTGTATCTGCTATTTTAATTAAGCAAGTAACCCCAGTAAAGTAAGTACTCAATGAGTTTCAGTGAGTGTAGTTTTGCTTTCTTTCTTTTGCACTTACAGATTTTCACATCACCAGAAACACATGGAAGGTGCAGTGCAAATACATGGCAGCAGTCGGTTCATACCATGAAAGAATAAAGTAATGAAGTGGAGGGTTTCTGTTCTAACGCTGCGACTCTTCATCTTCCTGTGTCTCTCTCTCCATCTTTCCTTCATGCAGCGTGCGTCAGTGGGCCTGCAGGCTCCACGCCGGTGCTGAGACAGGATGAAGAGGTTCAGGCGACATGGCCAGGAGTCCCAGAGAGATCGACTAAAACAGGAACTCTTCCAGTTCAACAAGGCAAGTAACACTGACTGATGAAAATACACTAAACAAGGCAAAAGATATGACTTCAAGATGGAGAATCATATTATCAAAGTGCACTCATCCTAAACCAGTAACACACTGTATCTATTTAACCCTTACATACTGTTCATATTCTGACTCATAATTAATCTCTACATCAATTCACAATCATAAATTCCCCATCAGTCATTAATAAATGTTTGAATTATCTTATGGAAAAAAGACATTCACAATCACTATTTTATGGTCCAGGTGAACATTTTATAGAATATAATTAATACAAAAAACACGTTTGAAGCTGATATTTGATTTTTTTTTTCTTTCTTATAAATAAGCACAGGTCAAACTTGAACAATTGCATATATACACATTTGTATCAACTGCATAAAAAAAAAATGCATTTTATTTCCATTTTTGTATACTGTGGGTCACATTAGGAAAAGTCCAGCTAAAATAAATCTGTAAAAGGTGTTTTTACAGCTCTCAAATGTAAACGCTGGTCAAATTTGACCCTGAACAGTATGTAAGGGATAAGAGGTGAATAGAATGACCATTTTTAACGGTACAGTGTGCAGAATTTTGTGGCATCTGGTGGAATGGAATATAATGTTTATACGTATGTTTTAATTAGTGTTTAATCCCATGACAATAAGAATCATGTTTTCATTAGTTTAGAATGAGAATTTATATCTACATAGGGAACAGGTCCTCTTCCACAGAGCCGCCATGTTGCCCTGACATGTTTCTACAGTGGCCCAGAATGGACAAACAAAAGTGACTCTAGAGGGTTTTGCAGCTATCGTAGCTTCTCCTAGCTGCTTGGAAGGGGAGTTGAAGTGGAGGGGTATTTAGTTGGTTGGTTACAATCTGCAAACTTGGATGAAATGATGTCATTAAATCCTACACACACATCCTGTTTACATATTTGATAGCCAGCCCAGTAGTCATAAAGGGCTTCTGTAATGTGCGACATCAAATCCAGCACTGCACCATGAGCAAACTTAACAAAGATGGAGTTCCTGTCTGAGCTACTGGAACTGTAAATGGTTCACTGCAGAAACACAATCATACTGTTGACTATAACACTGGTGAACTTTACATTGACAGTTATAAACATGTGTACAGGTAAAGCCACAGTTTACTACAGCAAGCTGAGGGTGAAATGTTAGTTTAGTCAGTCAGCTGATTGGATGAGATTTCTGCAGGCTGCACAGTAATCTGCAGCTTCTCAATTAATAGTGCATTTATACAGTTAATGCTTATTACATGCTTTATATTCTTTTGTATTTAATCCATTATTGTGAAGCATTATTTTTGACATCACTGCTAAAAATAAATAATAGATTCCTGACTTCAGTGCTGACTGAAAAATTACCCCTGTTGAAGGTTTCAAGGTACGTGTAATGAATTAATGATAATACTGATGCTATAAATAGTGAGAGCTGTGTGGTACTGCTCTGGCTCCTGTCTGAGGGCGGCACCGCCGTAACAATCAGTGAAATCGCTCTTCTCTTTAAGGGCTTGTAAACATGATGAGTGACATGTCTTTAGATCAGCAGATCAGGCCGTTGAGCGGGTGATGAAGGGCGTGTGAGGAAATGAGGCTCGTGCACGTGCAACCAGCGTCACACTTATTGACATTTCTAAAAGAGAAGCACATGCACACACAGATTGTTATAAAGCTGAGGCGAAGGGATTGTGCATTTGTCTGTCCTTGTGCTTTGTTGTGAGTATCATCTCAACCATGAAGCAGCTCTTAGAAATGGAAATGAGCTGTTGAATTCTGACTGAAGTGTGGTTATTCTCAACACTTCTCATATAAGCACACATACTGACAGCATCACATGACTTCTTTACATTTAACTCATTTACCTCATAAGTGCTTAAAGTTAGTCAGCAGTGACAGAATGAATAATGAATTTGAATGAATAGTTTATTTCAAAAAACAAAAGTAATATGTGCACATGGCATAGAGGTTGACAGGAAACAGGCAGAGAGAGAGGGAGGGGTGACACAGCAAAGGTCCCTTGCTGGAATGGAACCAGGGATGCTGTAACCTCTCAGCTACTAATGTTTTTAAATACACAATATCTAGAAATATTAATGTACATGACCCTATGAATAAAGAATTAGTAGATTCATAGTAACCAGTTTTATTTATTATTCTAAAATCTCTTTATGGAGTTTAATTATAGGCTTCAACACAGTTTGACAGCATCATAAGTCATATTACATATTATGCAGACATTTCTTATTCATTAGATCCCTAGTTTTGGAAAGAATAGCATTTGATATATTCTATATGTGGCTTCCAACAGAGTTATGTGTAATTCTTCTTCTGTCTAGCTGCAGTCTATCCTGTCATTGTCTCTGCTGTCATATCTCAGTCTCACCTTCCCTCCTCTATCTCTCTCTGTTTCCTCTTCAGACAGTGGAGCATGGATTCCCCCACCAGCCCAGTGCTCTGGGTTACAGTCCCTCTCTGCAGCTGCTGGCCATCGGCACTCGCTCCGGCGCCATCAAACTGTATCCTTCACCCTGCGTGTGCCGCGCCGGCTTTAAATGGTTTATTAGTACAGTAGCTCAACAGGAATCCCAGCCTCATGTTTGAACTTGAGGGAAGCAACGCTAATGAGCCACCGTGACGCGGCTAAGTCCTCGTCTGCCTTTCACATGGGCACCTGCTTCAGGTATTTCTTTTTTTCCCACGCTGTTGCTCAACAGCGCCTGCCATTCTCAGACAGCGCAGTCTGTGTCGCTGTGGCGTTTTCTCACAATGCTGCTCGCTGACAGTGCAGCACAGCCAGGCGGTACGCTCTCCCCACTGACACACACACACACACACACACACACACTGGTTTTGATAAGTGCTGGAGCTTCTCTCATAAGGATAATCCATTCATACAATGCAGCAGATTGTTCTTGGATAAAACAAGCGAGAGGGCAAAGAAAGAATGAATGAATGAATGTTATGAGTCAAAGTGCAGGACGCTTCAGGCCAAGTCCAGCAACAGAGCAGCTTCTGTTCTTTTTATGCAGCACACAAATCATTTGATAATGTCAGGTTCTAATCAGTCCTCATGAGGACAGTGTTTGTCCACAATGAGGTCAGGGTCACATACAAAGCAGCAGCCTGAGCTCACTCATCAGTTGAGCTGACACAAACTCCATTCCTCACATTAATGTAAAGACACCATCACAGCCTGTATCACAAAGCAGCTTCCATTCATTCAGGATGCCCACTTTCATAAAGCCGCCTCTTGTTTATCCAGCATGGATAACCATGGTAACAAATGCTGCACGGCTACACAACTCAGAATGTTTATTTGTCCAATACTTAGTTTGTGACCAAATGCCTCACAAAAATTATTCACATAACTTTATTTTTCCCAGAAGGGCGATTCGGCTCCACAGCCTACTCAGTCCATATAAATAAAAACTCAACCAAGCATCAACATGCCAGTGACAACACATCCACATATGGGTACAAAAGCACAAGCAGCAGACACACTGTAGCACCCTCAGGTTACTCAAGTATATTTAGGTTTATGTGAGGAGCCACAACAACACAAATTTAGAGAAAAAAACACCTGCAGTCCACACAGGTCTAAAAGAAGTGACCAATCACTACTGTCAGCATTCAGTAGCTTTATAGCAGAAGGAATGCAGGAATTAGAATAACAGTTTGTTTTTTCGTAGCACGAAGCACAAACATTCCCATCAGCCTCAGCTGCACTTTGTTTAGTGCTCATTAGCAAATGCGAAAAACTGGATGCCAGACTCAAAGATGACTCCCTGTTCATTTCTAGGAAAGTTGCTCAGCGGCACATTGGACTTCCTGCTTACCTGGATGTTGCTCACACATCCTGATCATTGGATCCATAGAGCATGCTCCCTAGAGACTTTTACTGGTTGACTCCCGGTTGGTTAATTTAATCATACAGCTCTTCTAGACTTTCCAAATGTTATCAGACTGAATGCATCCAACTCTGATAATAAAATGAGTTTCTTCACTGTGAATGTGACACAAAATGTATTCACTGTTTAACAGCCACTCCTGTTCCAGTGTTTGTGTGTGGGACAAAAGTTTTTTTAAGTGTACATCACATGACAGAGCCAGAACAGGTCGACCACTATGTCAGACTGGTTTCACAGCCCAGCACAGCTACTGGGGGCATGGTGCTTACACACTAAACTATAATGTACATGCTGCTGGTTTCGTTATTACTACTACAGTAGGAATGTGTTTATCACGAAAAGCAGTTTGTCCTTGACCCAGTGTTCAGATATGGAGCTCCAGGTGTGGAGTTCATGGGTTTACATGATGAGAATGCTGCCGTCACACAGGTGCACTTCCTCCCCCACCAGGTACAGTAAGAGAATAAACACTCAACACACTCAACAGCATTTAAAAAAAAAAAAAAAAGTTTCTCAAAACCACAGAGCAGACAGTGTTTTGTATGGAAATATATCCACATTCCACAGTATGCATGTATGTATTCATTGATGATGGCTCGTGTTCAGGTTGAACTGGTGACTCTGCTGGATGACAATAGTCTGCACATGTGGACTTTGAGAGCCCACAAGGGACTTTCTGAGCTTCTGGAGATAGGACGCTTCATGCTCACTGGACCGCCTGGGTAAAAAAAAAAAACACACACACACACACACACACACACACACACACACACACACACACACACACACAGAGAGCTGTAACTTTCCCAGCAATGTTCTGAGGAGCTTGGGGATTTAAATGCATTTCTACCACTGAAATCTAGTTCCAGTTTTGCTCTCTGGGCTCCAGCTTTGGCTTAAAGGACCATCTGTTAAGACAATGCATAATTACTCCTAGCTGTCAATCATCCTGCTAAGTGATCTCTTCTCCCACCCCCTCAGTGCCCCTCCAAGTGTGACCAGAGTGACAGCAGTGTTGGCCCACTCCTCAGGAGACCTGCTGCTGCTGGGGACAGAAGGAGGACACGTCTTTATAGTTGAAGTGCCGGGCTTCAGAGAGCTGGAAGAGAGAAATATCAGCCTCGATCAAGTTGCCAACAGGTGGGCAACAATCAATCAATCAATCAATCAATCAATCTTTATTTGTATAGCGCCAAATCACAACCAAGTTATCTCAAGGCACTTTACACATAGAGCAGGTTCTAAACCGTACTCTTCAGGTTTAATTTTAAAGAGACCCAACATTCACACATGAGCAGCACTTGGTGACAGTGGAGAGAAAAAACTTAAACTGGAAGAAACCTCAGGTAGGACCAGGCTCAAAGTGGGAGAACATCTGCCTCGACCGGTTGGAGGAGAGAGGAGAGAGGAGAGAGAGCAAGAATAGGAGAGAGAGAGAAGCACATAGACAATAAACATTGAAGCTAGAAGGTCCGGGACTGGAATCTGTCATCCGGACGTCTACAGGCCCAGATTACCTGTGAGACGAGAAAGCACAGACAACTCCGGGGGAAGAAGTTTAGGTTATTGAATGCATTAATAGTACATGAATGTTAATGGATATAGATAGATGAACAGAGAGAGAGAGCGGAGAGAGGGGCTCAGTGCATCATGGAGGTAGGAGTCCCCCGGCAGTCTAAGCCTATAGCAGCATAAACTAGGAGCTGGACAACAACATGTCAACACACTGCATACCAGTCATGGCCTTGATGTTGCATTATCAACACACTTTCAAAGTTGGACAGAGTTTTGGTTGAAGTGTGACTGTAAATGCTGCTAAACATGCTTCTACTAAACACTGAGTTGAAGAATGATGACTGTCAAAAAGATTGATTCATCCACTGTGATTCAAAGTTGTAGAAGAATAAACACAGTAAACAAGTTATGTTTGTTTTTTTAGTAGTAATGAATAACAGCAGTCTGTCTCTGTTAGATGTTTTTCAAACATCATGTGACTTGTATATTTTATGTGTGTTATGGACTGTATTTCAATTAGAGTTTGACCCTCTTCAACAAGACAGGCTCATAAGATAATGTAAAAAAAAAAAAAAACATTCACAACAAACACATTTGCAATGAATCAGATTCCTGCAAAGTCATTGTCACACAGACAGTCTGGCACCTCTGACGCCATGCAATAACACAAGAGTTCAATAATGGATTTGAAAGGATTTTAATTAAATACTGGATTCACATTTGATAACCCATCCCTAGTAGAGCTACATAACTGCTGGAATTCAGTGACCCATAAAAGCACATTTTGGGTGAAAGTTTAATGAAGTTGAACTTTGCCTACAAGACCTGGCACAGCAGCTCTCTGTCCATTGGAAATAATGTCCTGGCTTCTGGCAACGATGAACTTGTGTTTTTTTGGTGTCACAGCCTAGTGAGGGTCTGGTACAGCTTTGTTAATTGAACGCTGCTGAGAGAAAGACTGGAGTGTGAGATCTCTAAATACATCTGCTGTACCAGCTCAAACTGTGTAAAAGCCTAAACATCACACCATAAACTGGCATTTACAGATTGTTCAGCTCCATCCTGTCTCTGTGACTTTAGATTGTTTCCTTTACAAGACAGAGACAAATGCAGGGCTTGAATAAACAGTACAGGCTCATATTGACACTTGGCAGTTTTGCTTTCGATTTACATCTTATTTTCTGCTGTTTTATCTTCTCTCTGTGCTCACACAGTGTTACAGTTAGCTGGATTCCAAATGGATTTAACCTAAGCAACGTACATGTGTGTTGATTAAACCGCTGTCCCACACACACACAATACAGTACAATCCATCTGCGTGTCATCAGCATATCACCTCTGCACGCTGCCTCTCAGCCTCTACAGATCAATGCGAAGATTAATATTTTGTCTCCAGTCTTTCCTTTGTGTGTCTTCCACTCATTCTTTCCTCTCTCCTGTGTTTATCTTTCCTCTCCCGCCTCCTCCTCCAGCGTACCAGACGACTACATCGGCCGCAGGAATCTAGAACATGTTGAGGCCTTACAGGAGAACCCCGTCAACCCAAACCAAGTCATCATCGGTTACGGACGAGGCCTCATGGTCATCTGGGACCTAGAGAACCAGCGTGCCATCCAGCACATCCCCGCCACACAGGTGACTTGTGAAAGTCAGCTGCAGTGCTTTCAGTAGAAGGGTTTTAACCCGAGTAGAAAAGCAGCAGTGGTGTATATAGACTGTGGTCGGAAGCAGAATGCTTAATCTCATTATGCGCTTTGTGTATTTTCCATGTAACTTTTAACGTAACCATAGCAACTGGAGAGCGTGTGGTGGACAGAGGACGGAGCCTACATTCTCAGCTCGCACAGCGATGGAAGTTACTGTCGGTGGATGGTGGGCGGAGAGGACGTGGAGGAGGAGGAGAAATCAGACATTCCTTACGGTGAGGATGAAAAAGTGTCCGCTGCGCATTTTTCTTGAGGAGAAAAAAAGTTACTCCAGTGGCTGAGTGATGACATGTCTTTTCTCTTCACAGGACATTTCCCCTGCAAGGCCATTTCTAAAATAGTTCAGCTACCTACAGAAGATGGGTATGTTCTGCTTGTTCATTCATTTCTGTCACACACACACCTGTTTGACTTCCTCAAATATGCTCCTCACCGTTCTAATGTTTAACTTTATTACCCAGATGTGTTTAATGACGTCCCGTTACACATTAATCTCTGAGCAAATTGAACTGAACTTGAACCTGTTTTTTGTGTGTGTGTGTGTGTGTAGGCCTCCATTCCTGGTGTTCAGCGGCGGTATGCCCCGGGCCAGCTACGGCGACAGACACTGCATCACCGTGATCCACAGTAAAACACACGTAGCTCTGGACTTCACCTCCAGGATCATTGACTTCTTCGTCATCAGAGACGCAGCACAGCAAACAGGCAGGAAGCACACACAACACACACACAACACAATTCTGATGGTAGCATTTAATAATAATAATAATGATAATGCACTTTATTTATAGGCATCTTTCACAGCACTCAATGACACCTTCCAAAACACACATCAAAATGCACCAAACATCATAAAATCAGCAAGCCAGAGAAATAGAATATTAAGTTGAACACCTCATAACGAAACTTTCAGAGAGCAGAGAGAGGGTTAACTTTTTAGTTTTTACACTTCTTGTTGATGGAGGAAACGTTCTCAATGAATTATATTAAATGTTAATAAACAGTATTTTTGAATGGTGGGTTTTTGAATTTTTGAATAGATGTGAGTCAAACACTCAACAAAAATGTGTATCAGCTAAACAAAAACATTTTTAGAAAGTCAAAATATTCCCATTTTTGCATAATCTGGTTCTCATGAGGATAAGTCATCACATTTCTGGCTAAAAGAAACGTTTTTGAGGTATTTTGTTTCCTCTCTGAACTGTAAAAATGGGTCAAATTAGACAATATGTAAGGGTTAAAGATGGTGATACAGTAGTTTTAATCGGTAGCATCAGTAGTAGTATCATTAGTTATTCTGTAACTAATGATACTCTGAGTTATTAGTTTTCTGTATTTGCTGCAGGATTTCTTCTTTTCCATGTAGATTCATTCTGTAACCAGATCTCTGGAAATCTGATTACTGCCCTGCAGCATATAAACATGGAATTTACATAATTGTGCACAGGGCTGGAGATCAGTACTTTGTTGGTCCAGACTAAAATGTGTCACCTAATACCAAAAACACATTCTTTAAAGCGTTTAAAGTTATCTCTGGATATGTATTTATGGTCATGTAAATATTTTGTCTTCTACTCCACTTGTAAAGTCTATTCTCAGTGTTTGTACAATAGAGGCTACAAGTTTCCACATCACACTTGTGTAAGTTGTATACTGGACCACGATTGGCTCCATCAGTGATGTCAGTCTTAAACTGAGATTTAAAGTGAGTACATAGTGAGATCCTCCTTCAGTAGATGAATGTGACAAGAAAATTTTCAAAGTGAAAGAACAAGAAGCAAAAAATATATTTTACACACATTTTTTTAAACTAACAAGATTATTTTAGATTTGAAAAGTAAGCTTTTAAAAGTCAGTTTTAAATTTTTTGACAGTAGTTTTAACGGTCGCCTTAAACTCACAGGCACTACATACACCCATTACTGCTGTTTCCTGTAGTATCCTTCCTTTTTGAGTGCATGTAAACATACTCACTGCGGACTCCCACTGTTTTCCTGTCAGGATGTAATCAGCATTAGGTCTTGTCCTCTTTGATACACATACACCATGCAATGACACTAATCTGTATATTTATGTAACTGCTTTGTGTTCCGTCCACCTGCAGAAGATCCCAGTGCGTTGGTGGTGCTGGTAGAGGAGGAGCTGGTAGTGATCGACCTGCAGACGGAGGGCTGGCCGGTCATTCAGACGCCTTACCTGGTTCCCCTCCACAGCTCAGCCATCACCTGCTCCCACCACGTCTCCGCCATCCCCCTCAAACTGTGGGAGAGGATCATCACTGCCGGGGGGCTGCAGAGCACACACTACTCCAAAAAAGTACAACTTGGTTTTTTAAAAACTTTTTTAACGTTGTGAACCATTAACCTCAAACAGAAGCTTTAAACACGTCGGTGCTCCTAACAGTCTGAAGTCAAATCTGCACGTAACATTTTACCTGCTACTGTAACTGCATTTGACTCATAGAATTTCCTCCAGAGCAGTTCATGATATATATATTGTTTTCTGTGTCCTGAATATGGACACATTCCTTCATTTCTGGTAGAACAGATGGCATTAAGTTGGTATTATTGTTAAACTTTAATTTCCCCTCTCTCTCTCTCGCTCTCTCCCTGCAGGCCTGGCCAATAACAGGCGGCGAGAACCTGGCCCCAGACCCTCCACAGAGAGACCTGCTGCTCACAGGGTCAGTTTGCCTCCACTAAAACATATTTCTCTGACTGGCTGTTGGTTATTTTTAACAGTATTATTTTTATATATATATATATGTGTGTGTGTGTGTGTAGGCATGAGGATGGAACGGTGCGTTTCTGGGATGCATCAGGAGTCTGTCTGTATCCCATGTA
Source organism: Scomber scombrus (assembly GCF_963691925.1). NCBI lineage: Eukaryota > Metazoa > Chordata > Actinopteri > Scombriformes > Scombridae > Scomber > Scomber scombrus. The sequence continues at coordinate 2,629,500 of NC_084990.1, forward strand.
CAAACTGAGCACAGCCGCAGTGTTCCACACAGACGCCGACCCCAACGACAACATGAACCAAGGCACAGAGGGAGAGTGGCCGCCGTTTAGAAAGGTGTGTTTGGCGCGCTCTCGTAGCTGAGTGGTTACAGCACATTCCACGTACCCACAACGTTCCTGGTTCGAGACTGGCCAGGGTCCTTTGTTGCATGTCATACCCCTGTCTCTCTGTCACCTTGTTTCCTGTCAGCATACATGCCACCAACTCTCCTATAAAAGGCAAAAAAAACAAACTTAAATAATGTTAAATAGAAGACAAGAAAGGTGTGTGTTTGTATTACAGTCTACACAAAAGCAGAATAACTTAAAAGATGCAAACAAACTAACCCTTGGCTGAAGTTCACACACACTGAAAAAGTTCAGATTCTGTCACTATTTTTAGTTTTTAAGAGGGACTCAAGCAGTTTTACAAATAAAGACCAGCTTACTCATGTTGAATGCTGCTCAGCCTGTGAAAGACGTGGGTGTTTACCAAGCTTGGGTGGTTGCTATTGAGATGCATTATGGGAAGTGGAGGATCCAGTATTTTTGGAACCTGACCCAGACTTAGTCTCTGCAGCTTTGATTTTGACCTTTCATCTGTCTTTAGTTTACCACTTTTATGGAAGTACACATTGAATTACGGACATTGTTTTTTGTTTTTTTACTATGTGTTGTGCAGGTTGGCTGTTTTGACCCGTACAGTGACGACCCGAGGCTCGGCATTCAGAAGATCCACCTCTGTAAATACAGCGGTTATCTGATCGTTGCTGGCACAGCTGGACAGGTGAAATGACTGTTTAAAATAACATGGGTAACATATATATGATAGGCCTGTGTTTCATGCTGTGTGTCATTTTTTCCTCTAATTGTGTTTTTCAGTGTTCCACTAATAGATTTCTTCACTGTTTGTAAAGCACTTTGAATTGACTTTAGTCTCTCTGCATTAAGCCATATTCACAGCTGTGGAGCCTCCACATTAAGCAGGAAGGTAGAATATAGGAAAGAAGTTTTGCACACACACATAAATGCTCAACTAAAAGCCACTATTCAGATTTTAATCTTTATGTGAAATCAGGAAAACAAGGGATGAGCCCGATTACAATGGAAGGTTTTTAATGTGAAACATTAGCACATTGCAGGAAGTGTTTTTTAGTAGAAGCAAATGGAATGAATTAGTGTTAAAAAAACGTAATTTCTGTTAGAGAAAATGAGAGCAGCTCAGTGGTGAGGATGACATCACTCTGTCACACTGGTGGAATTAGTGCTGTGGAAACATTCATAATGCTGAATTAGTCACGGTCACAAGTGTTGAGCAAATTAAAACAACAAATGAGAAAACAGGAAAGCTTCTAACTGTAATCAAATAAAATGTACTTTCTATTATTGTAGAAAATGTAATAAACAGCATGCCTGCTTCTCACTGCAATTGAAGTAAATAAGAGAACTCAAAATTCATATGCTCCAAGTAAATAAAGGAATAAATCCGTTTTTTCTTTTAACTTGACTACATATTCTACAACTGTGACTCAAACCAACGTTAAAATACAGTGAAAGGGAAATGTAGCATGTAGCGTTTATGCGCTACCAGAATAATATAATATAATGAAGTATGAAGAGGGAAGTTGTCTGTGATGTTTCCTCTTCCACTTCAGGGTGTTAAAGTATGAGAAGTCTGCCTGATGCAGACAACTACTATTGTTGGATGTTATTGTTGATATGCTCATATCCCCAAACTATTAAAAGCGTCACACACACACACACACACACACACGCACGCACGCACGCAGGCAGAGCTGAAAGGGATGGACAGCCTCCTCTTCTTATCGTGCACACATATGCGACATTACTGTTTGATATTTGTTGTTTCTGTTCAGTATTCAAAATATACTGTGATATAGATGATAGGTTATAGCAGCAGTCTGGTTTGATATCAGTGTTTTCCTGTTTCTAGATCCTGGTTCTGGAGCTGAACGATGAGGCAGCAGAGCAGACAGTGGAGGCTAAAGTTGTGGACTTGCTGCAGGGTCAAGAGGGATTCCGCTGGAAGGTAATGACCACTGTTGGAATGTTTTCATCTTTTGTTACAGACTGTACCATCCAACAGTGAACCACGTCAGCACCAGTGATGATCAGTGTATTGATGGTTTTCATGTTGATCAGGGTCACACTCGTCTGGATGTGCGAGAGGAACCAGTGATGTTTCCTCCAGGCTTCCAGCCCTTTGCTCTGGTGCAGTGTCAGCCTCCAGCTGTGATCACTGCCCTCAACCTGCACTCAGAGTGGAAGCTGATCGGTTTTGGCACCAGTCACGGCTTCGGTCTGTATGACTACCAACAGAAGAACAACGTCTTTGTCAAGTAAGGACACACAGAGAGATAGGGAGAGAGATAATATATAGTTTATCAGCATGCATGCATAAAAAAAGTTTGTGTGTGTGCAGGGACTGTCTATTCTTACAAAAAAATTGGTATTAGACATGCACACACTTCACACAGTGACCAGTGATAAATCCTAACCCTGCTTGTGCACTCACAGGCTTATTTACATACAGACATGCCCCCAGAATGCCAAATAGGGTCAACACATCCCCTTGATGTCCCCAGGAATGTAGTTACTCACTGTGGATGAAAATAGAAGACTATAAAAAGACAGAAACATCACACACAATGATGTCAAATATGATAAGATACTGTAGCATCCGAGAAGCAAGTGTGAAAGAAACCATTCCAGCATGCACTGGGACAAAGGAGACATCCCTCTCATTTTATTTGTGCTGTGTGCACTTTCCACACTTTACTTGCTACCATATGAAGTGCACCCATGCAACACAGTGGCTTCAAATCCTTCGTCTTTGCTTCTTTATGCTCAATGTCTCAGCCACCTTTTCCCCACTGCAGGTTGAGTATTTGTGCATTCATTTCTGTGTGTGTTCATCTTTCTTCTGCTCTGTAGGTGCACCCTAAACCCCAGTGACCAGCTGGCCATGGAGGGTCCTCTGTCCAGAGTGAAGAGTATTAAGAAATCCCTTCGCCAGTCCTTCAGAAGAATCAGACGTAGCAGAGTGTCACTACGGAAACATCACGTCAACAACGCTGCCAAGGTAGATCTACACTAGCTCTCACTTATCTCTGCATCGAGGGTCAGAGAAGCAGAAAGCGGAGCGTACAGGTTCTTACACATTCTGTTTTATTTCTGTGTGATATTAAAATTAGCTCACTTTTGTAAAACGTTTTGAAATCTGCAGCTGCAGGAGGCGAACGCTCGTCTGGAGGCTGAGCTGGCAGAGATGGAGCTGGCTCCAGTCCAGAGGAAGATCGAGGCTCGTTCCTCAGACGACTCTTTCACTGGTCTCGTACGGACGCTTTACTTTGCCGACACCTTCCTCTCAGACAGTGAGTTCTACCGTCAAACCTGTACACACCAGCAGAAAGTCACACAATCAGATGATGACTGTTTTTCATTCATAAATCTAAATTTTCTTGCAGGCTCACACAACACACCCTCCCTATGGGCAGGGACCAATGGCGGTTGTGTGTTTGCATACATGCTGCGCATCCCTCCTGTGGAGCACAGAGCGGACGAGCCGGTCACTGCACAGCCAGGTGAGTTTTTTAAAAATCATTTAAAAAATCATGTGTGTTTCCACATCTGTATCCTTTTGTTTATCACATCCTCTGCCGTCCGTGTCCAGCCAAGGAAATCCAGCTGATGCACCGCGCTCCTGTCGTCGGTATCGTGGTGCTGGACGGTCACGGGGCTCCTCTTCCTGAGCCACTGGAGGTGGCTCATGATCTGGCTCGCTCTCCTGATATGCATGGCTCCCACCACCTGCTGGTTATATCTGAGGAGCAGTTTAAGGTCAGGATCTCACACACACACACACACATACACACAAACACACACAAACACACACAAACACATACACATACACACACACACACACACACACACACACACACACACACACACACACACACCTCTGACGTAACCCCAACAGATGGTAGCTAGAACTTCTACAGTCATAGCAGAACATCACGTTGCCTAAATGATTCTATGAGGTTAAGATCGGGTAACAGATATTGTTACTCCACCTCCAATATGATGGAGGAACTAACTGATTAATCAACTTATTGTTGCAGCTCTAAAATCTAGTATTATTATATATTATTATTGTTATTATTATATTATATTTATTATCAGGCTCAGCTTACATGTGCAAGTAACTGAAATTATAAATAAGTCAAACTGAATTAACATTTTTATTGGCTGAAAAACAGAAACAGTTTAGACAACCTGCAGATATGTTAACATGTATCTGGCATATAAATATGAGAAGCGTCGCCTACTAGACCAGACCAGTGTTTACCAGCTACCAGCTCCAAATACTGCAGATTAAATAAAATGTTGAAATCAATAGTTAATATTTCAAAAACCTTCCTTTTTATTCCAAGAGCTGTATTTTTGTTTATGACTCTAATGGAATAAAACTGAGCTCACAGTACGTGATGTGTGTCCAGGTGTTCACGCTGCCGAAGGTGAGCGCTAAGATGAAGCTGAAGCTGACGGCCGTTGACGGCTCCAGAGTACGGCGGGTAGGCGTGGCGTGGTTCGGCAGCAACAAGTCAGAGGACTACGGAGAGAGCGGCCTCGTGGTCCTGACCAATCAGGGCGACCTGCACGTGGTGTCGCTGCCGGGAGTCAAGATGCAGGTTCAGCACCCATGCATACGCCGAGAGGACGTCAGCGGCATCGCCTCCTGCGTCTTCACCAAGCACGGCCAAGGTAAACACACACACACACATGCACACTCTTGTACACTTATGGGGACCCTCATTGATTCAAAAAACAGGAAGCAAATGTTCTCAGAGACTAAAATACATTAAATCTGAGTTTAACAAATGTACATTGGAGTTTGATTTGTGACATCACAGCTAGTTTGGAGCCAGTCCTTCTCAGAACATGTTCTCTACAGATCCTAAAAAACACAAATGACTCCACGTCAGTCTCAGCCAAATGATTGCACTGCTCTTCTCAAATATCCCTCTGTGTATTGTTGTCTTCCCTCAGGCTTCTACCTGATCTCTCCGTCTGAGTTTGAACGGTTCTCTCTGTCTGCCCGCTTTGTGGTGGAGCCTCGCTGTCTGGTGGAGGTCCCTCTTCAGTCAGGCGCCCCCAGCAAACACAGAGCGCAGCCTGACGGAGCCTCATCTGCTCACAAGTATATAGACTTTCCTTTTTTTTTAATTCTAGAAATGCATCTTTAATTTTGTTACTTACGAGTTTTTGGTCCTGCTTCTTTCCTTTTTTTTTTAGAAACGCACGTCAAGACAGCGAGGATGCAGGTAAACCATCTTTCAAAGGCTTCAGAGTCTCTCTACTAGCAACAAACAGCATCATTCTTAAACATGCATGTGCCATTGGCTGATGGAATACTACACGTCCAGATTTAGTGTTCTGTTTAATGTCGTTTAACTCTGTGCTTGTGCTAATGTGCTATCTGTCTGTCTTGTCTGTCTACCCATCTGTGTACACACAAACACAACTTGTTGTTGCTGTTTGTGGCTGACTGTACTGACGTGTCCTCTGCTCGCTGCCTGCGTGTACCAGAAAGCGCAGCTAGACGTGTTATGGAGCATGCTTTGCTGAATGACGAGAGTGAGTACTGGAAAGAGAGAGAAAGATAATTATCATGACTGTATCTGAAACCCTTTAAGTGCTGCTTCATTCTGAATTGCAACCCGTGCTGCCGCTCATAACTGGTACGTCAGCTTTCTGCTCATCATCGTCAGCAGACACACCTTCATCAGCAGGTTGGGAACCTGAGCAGTGTTTATCAAATCCATCATCCTATCAGCATGATTTGTACAGCTTCCTTTGGATCCTGAAGTGACTGAACTGCAGCTGCAGGATTCAGCTGTGATAAGTGTTGAGAACAGCAGTCAGTTACAATCATGTTCTGTGTTGTTGCAGAAGTACTCCAGGAGATCCAGATGTCACTAGAAGGAGACCAGACGTAAGTATTTTTTCTAAAGAAACATTGCTACTTTTTTATATCTAAAGAATGGCTGGACCGATGTTTGCTTCTCAGTATATCAGTATATATATACATAAAATCTTCCCTGTAGTCCCTGTTATGAGCTGAGTGTTCATGCCCCACATGAATACTGTATTAGAACATATCTCACCAGTGAGAAAGATGTTCAATATTTGTCATAAATTTAAGAATTAATCTCATTCTTAAGATATGGGGAAAAAATCAGCTTCCTAGCTTTTTCTCGAGCTTTCACCTACATGTCACTCCTGACCTACTGAGCCAGAAAGCTCCAGAAAAGGCTAGAAAGTATTAAGTGGACCTTTTTGGTGTTAAGATTATTTTTTTCAAGGTGAAGAGTGAACTATGATGCTCAGTTATAAATATGTGGGTTCTGCATTAACATGATGTGGGAGGGAAGGTAGTGATGAGAAAGATTCATGTTTACTTCACATCATCAGTGTGAGATAGTAGCTGTAGCTATTTGTGTCGACAGGATCAAAATACAAACATAAAAAACACAAACATTACATAGAATTTTTTAAAGCTGGATTCATTAATAATTGTGTAGTAACTATGACTCTGTGATGTGAAAGGTGTTGCTCTTACTGACAAATAGAAATAACATTTTATGGTTCTTTCCTATGAACTCTGCTCTCATCACCAGACAGCAGACAGACACAGTTAGCTGTTGGCTAGCTGGTGAAATAGCTATTGGAGCTTTTAGCAGTTAAAGCGCCAGATATTTCCCTCAGGAGGAGGTGCACATCACTACAGATCTAAAAGAAAGTCAATATTGGACTTATATTCATCAGCTGGCCTGAAACACAACTGCAAATGAATTGTAATGTTAATAATGTTCTGTGTCTACTTGATCAATAAATAAAGTGTTTGCTAACAGGTTAGCTATAGCAACTTTTTATACTTATACGTTAGCTATGGCAAGGTGATAATATGTCAGTGTTGTGTTAGCTCGTTTCACTGCCATCAAGTAGCCAAAAATACATGAATGTAGCCTAAAAAGATTATAATAAGTAATACCACCGGGCTAACAAATTTAGCACATGATTGTTTTGGTTTAATAGAAATTAGAACAACATTATAAATTAGAATTGAATGTAAAGGTGAACATGGACACAGTGTGTCTGTCCTGCAGCTGTAAGTAGTCATGTTGATGGTATTGTCTATTGTCTGTTTTTTCACAGGTCATTCCTGGAGAATAATGTGAATAGTGCTGTAGCTTGAGAGCCGGTGCTGGACAGTGGAGGTGAGTGAAGTACTGTCTTATTGTACAAAAGTCACATTTGATCTTGTAAACTTATTTTTGATTGTGTTTGATCTGCATCTATAATATGCATATATAAGAGACTGATGGGACACTGAATGGGAAAGTGTGAATGATGTCAATATCTTCTATACTATTAGAAATTGTTGTTATATACTGCTGTGAAGTTCTGACCAAAATTTGAGATAGTAATGAAGAATTTTAGACCATATCGATTTAATGGATGTTTGTGAAATAAGTTTAAATTAAGTTTCTATTTGATATGAAAAAAACTTAAATCAGTCCCTCCAGGATGGCATACCTCACATCTACTATATTTCACTGCTAAATGTTTATGTATTTTCTGAACATGAGAACCAACAACTCAAAATTCGTAATAAAAGAAAATAATGTACTTGTACTGTACTGATCCATTTCCACGTCTTTATTAAATAAACTTTCACTTCAACATTAGTAGCACATAAAATCAGTCAATAATGTCATTAAAATAAAACCATTGACATAAAAATATATTTTTGACAGTTGGCCTGAATTACAAGCATCTGTTGATTTGGACATTTCATCCAGAAACGTTGAGGTGATTTTAGTAAAATTGAAAGCTCCCACAAACTTACATTTCTTGAATTTGCACTAATTACTGCGATTTTATAAAATTGGAATTTCCTGGAGGAACTATGAAATTGTCTTTTTAACTAATAAGTGACATATGATTGACATTTTACTTCATGGTGTCTTTCTGTTGTCTGTCCTCAGAGAGAACTGACATGTTAATGAGCATGAAGCATACTGCAGTCCTGTGGCAGCTCCCGTCTCCTGCCTGACTGCCAGAACAACCACTACTGACCCCTGACCCCCTTGCCTCAGTGACTGACCTCCCCGCTGGCCCCTCGTAGAGACACCAAAAGGGCTCTTGGCAGTAGGGTGCACTATGAGCACCACAGGGCTGCTTGAAGACTCACTAACTGCTTGATTCCACCAGGCGCGGCTGCGTCACATTCCAGCTGACGGCGGCCGCTTTAGTTAACGCTTAAGATCCCGCCAGATGTCCTGCAACGAGTTTCAGAAGTGACTTTCTGCTCCTCTAAACATACACGCTTAGTCTAGCTACACAGAGCAGATCGAACCGGGCAGGATGTCAGAAACATGAACAGCATCTGGTCAATTTTCAAAATAAAACCCCCCTTGATTCAACTCCCAATCATACATCAACAATAAATAGAATCAAAACTGACAAAGAAACCATTTCACTACATAACCTACTTACTCATAGTAAAAGCACACACAATGAGGGAAAATGACCAAATCAATGAAAACTGAGCATGTCAATGAAATGGGGTAGGAAAAAAATAACACCACCACGCAGCCACGCTGGGTGGAATCAAGCAGTAACGGTGCAGCAAGAGGGTGAAAGAAGAGACACCACCTGTGCCTAATGACCACACACTGTACACAAATCCTCACGTCATGGTCACAACCATTTAACCCAAAGCTACATGAAGCACATTCCTCACGTGACCAGTGCCAGAATTCATCACACACACAAAAAAGAAACTCTGATCCTCGCCAGCATCAAACCAGCATCTCACATCTGCCATGGATGCCACTTGTTGAGGCTGTTTGACTTAAATAGCAAGCATACCCATGTCATTGAGAAAGCCTTTATCACCACCAGCCTTTTGGACGACCAGTGGAAACACACACACTCTGCTGGACAATCTTCACTGGCCTGCTTCTCCCCACACTGACATACAGCTGTACGGAGTGCCGGGGAGGATTTGAATTAGGTTGATGAAAATAATGTGTAGCTTTCAATTGTATGTGATTTGTGCCTGTTTTTTATTTGAGGAAACCTCCAGTCTAAACTATGGAAGCTCAATTCTGCCATAAGAGAAAAAATAGATGGAAAAGTAAGGAATCATAAAATTAAAAAGAAAACCTTGTGGTACATCAAAATAATGAGATACTATGTCAATAATATTACTTTTTAAGTCAAAATATCTAGATATCTTATTTAAAAATGTTTAGTACATTTGATTTTTACTTACTGGTCATAGTTGTTGCCTTAAGGTCATAATTTTAATAAGTCGTAATTTGTATGTAGCAAGTTATATTTCATAGTTTGTAATTACCACCTTCATTTTTTTCAAATGTAATAATTTGTTAATTTTAAGTCATACTTATATTTTAGTGATTTTGACTTACTGTCTTAATTTTTCTCAATCGCCACAATTTCCCTGTAGTATCTCATAGTTTTGACTCAATTAATCTCATTCTTTTGACTAAGTTTGATTAACTGTTATAAATGTGACTCAAAAATCATTTTATTTTATATCTTGAAATTGTGACAAAGTAAAAAAAATAGACAGTTTTACTTGGTTTAAAGTTTGACTTAATAACACAATGATTTTTATTTTTGTCATTTCTTACACTTCATTTGTTTTGTTTTTTTGGTTGTTTTTTTTGGCATTAATGGGCTTCCATACTATTCAGATGAACTATCAAGGGAAACTATTTTTGTGATGCCCAAGAAGAGAAAAAAAAAAGATACAACAGTTGTCTTATGTTGTTTGAACCACATGGTTTTGTAATTTTTTTAGTAATGATGCAATGATTAGTAATAGCACCTGTATTGTACTACTGTACACTGCTGACACAGCCCTCTCCCCTCCCGTCCACTTTATAAAAACTTTGTAACCGGCCATAGGTACTCCTCCACTACTGCGGAGCTCACAGTGCTGTACTTTTTTGGGGGAACAGTTTCAATGGTTTTTTGTTTTTTTAATTATTTTTATGTAAACCATTTTTTTTAATGCCATCAATGAATAATGTAATTTAGGAATGTAATTGTAAGCTATTGTAGTGAAATGTTTTTAATATATACAGTATGTATGTGACTCAGTCTGTACCTGTGGGCCTGTTGTAACTGGGGTTGGCTGCTATTTAGATCGTACAAGGAAATATTTTGGTACTGTGTCTCAGAATGCCGGAATACTATTTTAGCCTCTGCCTAGAATATATTTTTGTAGTGAACTGATTAAGAACCCTAATTTTTTTTTTTTTGATTTGTAATTTCACACTACACTTTTCTTGTGGATAATTATTATATGTTTTTTTTCCCAAGAATGAATGAAGTGTCTGTTCTTATTGTCCAAATACACTGACATGCCTTTTATTTTGTAACGGTCAGATTTCCACATCTCATCATTCCTCAGCTCGACTGTTCTGCACAGAAATCCCTGACAGTGTATGAATGCAGAGTGTCTTCCTAGTCCACTGATAACTTGGGGGGGAAAAGCACAACATTTAGACTTCCAACCTATCATTGTGGCCTGTGTGATTATATTCCAAAACTCAGCGCGCTCTTTCAGTTTCTGGTTTCCTCTGAAACACCAGCTATAATCTTGGTCATTGTGATCCTCAGTGGCTGGCCCATCTCTGGTGAAGTGGATAAAGGAGGGATCAGTTGTCATACATGCCCAGCCGAGAGTTTTGATCCTCCATTATAGAGCAAGCGCTTTGTTCACTAATTGCCTCGAGCCACAGTGGCTTTGCTGCAACCTGAGCTCTCTAAGGACCTGCCTAACAGCAGCAGCTCTGTCAAAAGATGACCCTGCAAGAAGAGACGCAGTCATTTGCAACATGAATATGTAGATGGACCAGTGTGTAATATTTAGTGGCATCTAGTGGTGAGGTTGCAGATTGCACCAAACCAACAGTAGCTGCGGAACTTCCGAAAGTCATGAAAGCTCCTCTCTAGAGCCAGTGTTTGGTTTGTCTGTTTTGGGCTACCATAGAACATGGCGAGCACTATGGAGGAGGACCCACTCCCTATGCTCATTCTAAGCTAACAAAAACACAATGATTCTTAGTTTTATGGGATTATACACTGATTAAAACATGCACATTCCATTTCTGTTAAATCTGTTTTGATAGATAATACTAAATATTATGCACTGCACTTTTAAATGAGCCAGGAAATGGGGGCTGAATGCCTGAGCCTTTCTTATCAATCTTAATGTGTTCTGGAGACTAGCTACCATTTTCATATTTAGGTCACAGCTCAATCATTTAATAATGGACCTAAGTCTGAGAAGGGCAGATTCCATCCCTGCAGCACAGTCAGTCATGATTATTAAAGAAAAGAGCAGTAATAGTTAAGCTGATTATTAAAGGAAATGAATGAAACTGTGTCTATGAGTTTGCTCAAAGAATCCCAACTCAAGATCCACTTACTAGCTCTTTCCCAAGCTAAGTCATATCGTATAGTCTTCACAAGCAGGTAGGGGTTCCTTAGTAGAGAGGAATCTTATAACATGTAGGTTCAGTAGATTTTAAGATGTCATCCAGAGGTCTTTCAGGACCCCTCGTCACTGTTGGTGTCAAAATGAAGCAAAGTAGGGTGTCCTGATGACAAAGTGCTGACCATGAAATCTTTATGTCCCTGAGTTAGTTCAGCTGGGGACGTCTGTTGCATATCCCCATTTCTCCCCAGTCATCTCCTGTCTACCTGTAGTGTCTTTTGTAATAAATAATAAATACTAAAATAAAAAGTTATGCTCCCTCAGCTGCTGAGGAGCATGTGGTAGAGATAAAAGCTCTGGTAAAGCCAGTCTGCAGACCCTGAGAAACAGTAGGATCATTAAGTCAAACTGCTATTTCCCAGGTCAAGACTGAACTTTAATGTTTAATGAGTTCTTGTTTCTTTTTTTTTTTGTTCGAGACTTTTATGTCAACAGGTACTGCAGACAGCTTCGTTTCTGCTCCAGAGAGATAAAGTGTTTGGCCTGATAAAAGAAGCAGTTTGGTTACTTTGGCTGTATTTTTGTCATATTGGAGGTTTGATTTATTCACTTGGATGTGAGCAGACATTCATGGTGCTGCTGCTGTCAGCAAGGACGTCATCAGCAAACACTGCTCAGTACTGATTTGATGAAAAGCAAGTGAGAGGGTTCAAACCAGGCCAAAAGAACATTGTTAAAATATGCACATAACTTGTTTTATCAGTATTTCAATGGCTATTTTAATAGCAGATCTTAACTTGAATTATAGTCACTGATATGCTGTTTCAACAACAGATAAATCATTATATTTAATGTAGAAGTCTTAAAAAAAAAACAAATTTAGCCTGATTGTAATGTTGTCACTTCTTTCTTTTGACCTGGATATCATCAAATCAGTGCTTACAGTGAAGTGAAACGTGTCCAAGATAAGCCCCCAACTGGAAGACTGTATGAAAAGGACCGTGAAACTGTTGATATACATTATCAACAGTACTTGCTTCCTGCTGATACTGTATATAAAGCTGAACTATTGATATAAGTCATAACACTATAACAGTACTGATATCGATATAACGCAAACCACCCATGTGAACCTCATGATGTCCCTAAAGGAAAGTACAGGGAATCAACAAAATTCATCATGAATGAATAACCTTAAACCTAACCCTAACTTCATGCCAATTCTTCCTAAATGTTGAGATATTTCCCTCTAGACCAAAGTGCTGAGCTGGCCAACGAGTCAAAAACTGAAAAAAAAGTTTCACTGTCCAGGTACTTAAGTCCTGTTAACAATTTAGAAATGAGGCCACTCCAGCATTCCATCATACACTGACAGAATCTCCCTCTCCCGCAGGAAAAAGCGAGCTAATGAACCCTTTTTCTCTATCGTCTCCCTCTTTCCTCCATCAGCACCTATTGTCGATCACTCCGAGCAGCACCTCTCACCTTTCCTCCCAAGCATTCACCAGCTGGTCATATTAAAGGCAGCAGAGCTGACCTGCCAGATAGAGCTCAATTATTCAAAAGCCACTTTGTGTTTGTGTGTGTGTGTCAGTGCACGCAAGCTCACCTTTGTTGATGGGGGCATTGTGTATGCATAAACCACATGCAAACTTTTGTTGGGTGTGTGTTGCATATGTGGCTGTGTGCCCTGCTGTATAATGTAAGTGGGTGGGATATTGGTGTGTAACTGCCCCTCAGTTCTCCTAAGCGTGAGTACATCATTGTATCAGTGACACCGGCTCTTGAGGACAAACTGGAGCACTTTGCAGCCCCCCAGCCATGCCTGAGTTTCACCTGAGAAGCCTGGTAAGCTATATTACACTGAAATGAGCTCTCACTGCTTTCCCCCCAGGGCGCACATGCTATACAACTACATTTAGGCTGATCTAAAGATAGCCTTGCACTGCTGTTTAGATTTAACCTGTAGATAAAAAGTTTGCTGTTATAGAGGACAAAGGATTCATTTCATTTAGCATGTGAAGAACTGTTAAACTATTCTCAACCACTTTGCATGAATTTTGGTTTCCTTTCACTAAACTGATTTATTGTCACGTTTGACTTGATAGAGATGTATTACATCATCTCTATCCTAACATTGACTGTTAGCTAAACAAAAAATAGGTCAGTTGGAGATGAACTAGGTCTGACCTTGGTGTCTTTATCCTGAGAACAAGGATCAGGGACTTAAACCGTGAAACCTGGTCTAAATGCTGATGGATTGAGCCAAGGACCTGGTTTCACTGACTTTGACAGACGTGTTACTCAACCTACTTCCCATGTTTGTTCATTTTATTGAGTGGCTAACTTATCTTTTAAAGTGTGTCATTGACAAATATGAATGTTCTTTTGTCAGACTACTATAATCTGTAATCTGTAATGACGTCTTTCCATTGTATTTATCAATATGAAATCAAGTGAAAAAATAAGGGCAATATCTATGGTTATTTTATTATGCAGGTTATTTCAACACTAAAGAATCGATAGCCATGCCACCCGTCAAGTCCCAAAGTAAAGCAAAGAAAGAAGAGGAGGTAAAAAAGGGAAACCAGAAAAATGTCAGGCGAAGTGGTTCCAAGGCATCCCTGCCTCCCTCTAAAGTGCCTAATGGGAAACAAAAAGGTAGAGGAAATGTACATAATCTGGAAGACGAAAATGCAGGGGATGTAAAGAGTGATGGAAGGAGCAAAGCAGATAAAGGAAAAAAGAGATGTACAGAACAGAAGCCACCACAGAAACAGACAGGGATCAGATTAAGAAATGGGAAAACAGCAAATGGTAGATCGCAACCTCAACCTGAGAAAGACAATAAAAGTACAGCGGGCATAAACAAGACCACCAAACCCAAACCCCGAAAGGAACCCACAACAAAACGAGGGAGGATCCACAAGAAGTACCCCACCAAGCCTGAAAACAAGAGAAGTGACAAAGTGACGGAATCAGAGAGCGATACAGGAAGCTCAGTGGAGGCGACAGAGGAGGAAACTAGTAATGATGAGAAGGAGGAGGAGCAGGGCAGTAGTGAAGAGCCAACTGAGACGCAGGGGAGTGAGGAGAGCGATAAGGAGGAGGCTGAGGTATCTGATACTCCAGGAGATACTGAGCAGACAGCAGACGAGAAGTCAGACAAAGAACTTGCAGAAGAAGCCAAATCCAGTAGTGACTCAGAAGTGGAAGCGATCACATCCAGTGAAGAAGAAGTGGAAAAACAGAAGGAAGTATCTGAGGCAGTCATCAGTGATGGGGATGAAGACAAAGAGATAACCCAGGAGGACACGCCTGAAAAGCCAAAAAATAATAGAGCCTGCAGACGACACAGACAGACACCACAACCCCCAAAGCCTGCGCAAGAGCCGAAATACAAGATGTTTAAAAAGACAAAGGCAGATAAGCAGGCTGAGAAGGCAGAGAAACAGAGGGCCAAAGCAGAAAAACAGAGGTTAGAAAAAGAAGCCAAACAAAAAGCCAAGGAAGAGAAAAAGAACAAAAAGAAGCAACAGAAAGAGGAGAAAATCAACTCTGCAACAGAGGAGATTCAAGCACCAAAAGACAAGAGCCATCGGCCTCAGTCAACCCACAAGACAAAAAATATCAACGAGACAGATGCTTCAGTGGAAGAAGATCCAGATGAAGAAGAAAAAGAGGAGGAAGAACCCACGCTGACCAAAGCCATCAAAGGCCAAAACAAAGTGATGCTTCTCAAAGCCAAAGGTAAAGACCTCAAAACAATTCTGGAACCTGAAGCAGCAAAAGAGGGCCAACCAGAGGCTGGAAGTGTCATCAAGGGGCGGCCCCAGAGTTTGCTCTTGGGAAAGGTCAAAATGGCCTCTCTACGGCACAAAGCAAATAAGACATTAGTAAAGCCTGACGAGGAAACATCAGAAACTGAGGCTGTTGATGTGGGGTCCAGCAAAGCAAAAGAACGTCTGATAGCGCGAAGAAAAGGTGTGACTACTCTTTGCAGAGTGTCTGGTTGGATTCAAAAGAAAATGCCAAGAGGGTTAAACCTGAGGAAAAAGGTATCTGCTTGGACTAAAGCTATCGGGGTCTCCCGCTGGCTCTCCGTTCGGGCTATAAAACAGAAAAAAGGCCCTAGAAAATCCAAGGGCAACTTTCTCAAACATCGGATGGCCATGACAGTCACCAGTAAGACTGGCCTGGGTGGTAGGAAAACAAAAACCTCTTCTGAGGTTAAAGAGAAAACTGGGGATGGAGGGGGAGATGCAGCACCAGCTGGGGAAAAAGAGGTTGAGGCTAAATATGCTGTGGTACTCCCCAGGATGAACAAACTGGGCAAGGCTAAGACAACCCAGGCGCCCCAGGCTGTTCCTGGACCGTCCACACCATCAAGCACCACTGAATCACCAGGAGAGCATGCTACCTCAGAACCAAAACCCCCAAAGCCAGGTGCCAGACTCGTGCTTCCTGTCAAACCAGATCTCAGCCTCCTGAAGTCCATCAAGAAACCCTTGCCAGGAGGGATCACATCAGGTGGAGATGTGGCAGAGAGGAGCCCTGGGCCCAGTGTTGGTACTGCAGCAACGGAAGGATCCTCCAACACTGAGGATACAAACAGGAGACCAGCCTTAAACAATAAAAATGGAGTCAGTGTGCTACAGGCTGCAAAAGGGAAGCTGGGCCCATCCAAGATCAATCTGACCAAGATGTCCTTGTCAGGGGGAGTGATGGGTGCCGCGCCCACTCGGGCCAAGGGGCCAGACCCAGAGGGAGAAGCTGTGGCTGGAATACCCAGGTCCAGCACTCAGCCCCTTTCAAATGGAGAGGCAAGTACTGTGCTGCCAGGTGTACGGTCCGTGTATGAAGAAGAGGCCGACAGGGAAGTGGCCCAGCTGATGGGTGAGGGGGCCATATATGCTATCGCCCAACCAGAGGTGCACTGGGCTGGGAACACACGGATGAGTGGAAACCCTCAAGTATGTGTTACATTTTTGGTGAATCTGTTATTTAAGATAGACTGGTAGAAATATTTGTATGAATACTAGTATGAATCACATTTAATTACTAACATGATTCTTAGAGGAACAACAAAAGATGAAGTCCCTCTAATGTTTCAAGTTGTGTGAAACATTGAGTTATGTAGTGATTCAGTGATTCCTTTATGGTAAATCATCTATTTTTCTGTGCGGGGTTCAGGACTGGCTGCGTGCTGAGAACCTGCTGCCTCATCAGACGGTGGAGAAGCTAACCAAGTGGACAGTCTATAATGATGAGGATCAGGCCAAGACTGTTCCAGCCCACAATGGCAGGGGTCTCTGGGAATCAGAGGACCCCACCCAGGAGATGCTGGAGAGTCGACTAGCCAGCACACAGGTAGTTATACTCAGCAATGTTCATTAAACTCCATAATGTACAACCTGATGAACATAATGAAAAACACTCACAATCCAGCTGCTCTCAGGTCTGTCAGATTGATCATGGCACATTTTTTGTGCTCACGTAATCTACATACATTTGACATTCAGACTATGTTTATTAACCACAAATGGCCAACGTACCATTTGTCAAGATATTAGCTGTGAATAGCTAGCAACATGGCTTGTCAAATATCTCATGTGCCAAGCTAACACCTAATTCCTTAACTGGGTTCCATTCATTTTCATAGCAAATTTCATTGATATGTTTGTTTACAATATTTTTTACAATATATCTAGCCACAGGGTGGCACTAGAAAAAAGTGCCTAAAATGGAAATGTATCTTTCTGCCATTTTGTTGTGTGCTGAGTACACTTAATGGCAGTCTGCTTTTTAGTGTAATATATTTGTTGTGTGCAAGGGGAAATTTGACATAAATTTAATAACTCTATTAATCAGTCAATCCTTTAGGTGCACAGTTTCCTTTTTCCTTTTAGTTTTATAATTATGTAATGTCTATATGCTGTTTGGTACGTAGGCTAGTGGCTGGTGACGTAAACTGGAAGTGGGAAAGAGAGACGGACAATGGCAGTAACACAATCTTGGTCTGTTGGTCAGTCAGTCCTCCAGTCTATCACTTGTGTCCAGACTGAAATATAAGTAATAAGAGTTTTTTGATTGATTGGCAAACAGTTCAGTACAGACCTTCATGATACCCAGATGATACTGACTTTTCCTCTAGTGCCAACATAAGGTTGTTTTAAATGAAATGTCTTGACATCTATTTGATTGATTATTATGACCGTTTGACATTACTGTTCCCATGGTTTTCATCGAATATTTTCTTGAATTGCTCATTGTTTTGATTTGTGTATCATCCTGGGTGGGTAGGATGATTACCCACACCTGGTACAATGGAGCCTATCATTCTATTGATGCATATGGGTAAGGTGACTGTTTTTAAACATTTTGATATGACGAAGATCAGACTGCGCCCCCTTCTCAAGGATAAAAAGTAGACCAACATTTTTGGTAAGGGGAGATTGAAGCGATGATGGTTCTAGGTGAAAGGTTAAGGCTTTTCCATGTAAAGACCGTTAAATATTCATATCAAATGTCATCTCAAATGAGTGTGTAGTTGTCTTGATGCCCTGCCCAAAGTGTTGGACAAATGCCCAGACTGTGTGACACATCTCAATCATTGGGCCTTGTCCCAACCAGGGAAAAGACCTCACACCTTGACTATCCTCCATGTTACTGCAACATTTTAGTACTGCTGAGCCCCAACATTCACTACTTTACTAATTTCTCATGTTACTCTGTCAAATTGCATTTCCCTATGCACCATATTCATCCCAAAGATGTTACCTCCAGTTGAGAGAAAGGGAATCTATGGTTGTCTGATGTCTAAGGGTTGCAGAGTCAACATATCAGTTCTACTTCATCCCTTATAGCCAGTGCGTCCACAAGACAATAGGACATAAAAGACCTGCTGCTGGTTTATTTATTTCCCAGTCTGTGCTGATACAATAGAGGATACAACACACCACAGCACGCTTCTATGAGATTGCAGAATATCAGCTATCACACTGCTCCACGGCCGCAAGTGGATTAGTTACCTGCTGTGGAAAGGTTATGGAGTGGGGGATGTAGTGGACCATAGGCAGCAGGGAAGTGCAGAAACAAAACACATCGTAAACCATAAAGGGCTCTGATGTAGCTTCATTTGCTTTTTTGGAAAGCGAATTCCATTTAGTGTTGGCTAGCCTAGAAGATGGTTATGAAGAGAAGGCAAGGACACCAAGACAGAGCTGTGTGAAGTCCAGGGTACTCACTGAGCTCAGCCTTTAAATGGAGTGATCCTCGGATGTGGGCTTGTGCCCTCATACAGTATCTGCTCATGTCTTTCTCTTTGTCTCTTTCAGGTGGTGATGCATGGCAGTAAAAGACCTGTAGAGGTGGATGAAGTGGAGGATCTTTCTCAGCTGGAGTGAGTTTGTACACACACAAATACACACATATTGTACCTTCAGTATAATTATGCACACTTTCAAACTGTTTGTCCATTGTTCTTAGAGAGGTGTGTGAGAGCTCTGTGCTTTTGAATCTAAAGAAGAGGTTTCAGCGGGACTGTATTTATGTAAGTTTCATTACTATTCTCATCTTTTCATACAAGTATTTGTTTAAATATACTGTATATAATACAATTGATAGAATACACTGAAGCGTTTTAAGGAGTGAAAAATGACCATGTGATGAATGGAAGTTTCTGTTCTCTGAGGAACTTCTTGGTAGGATATTGAAACAAGGCAGAACAAAGTTGAAAATATGACTCCAGCAACAGCACACAAGTTGGGTATCTTCATACATAAAGATAATTGTTAGTACTATTTAACCTGTAAAAACTGTCTTGTGTTGCTCTGGAGAAGCTAAAGTCTGGAAAAATAACATGTGATGTCATGTTGATGTCATCAGGGTTATTTCAGATTGGGCTTTGAGACTAAAGATTTTTTAACAAAAAGTTTGCAAGATGTATGCCTTGACTAGGCAGGCAGCTTAATCATTTCTGATCATTCTTGTTAGTTTTAAATCTTTCTCTTCTGAGTTGCCCAATGTTATGAAAGTGCAATGCTAAATTATTTGAAAAAACTAACTAACTCGGGATTTCAGAGGGTTTCAGCTGCTGTCTTCCTTAGTGGATGGAGTTTGCTGAGCTGGACTTTGAGTCCATCAGTAAATGGACCCAAGTTTATCACTTAAATATTACCACTTTTAAAGAGCTTTCAATTGCATCACACTATCTTTATCCAGAGGTTTTCTGGAGCTCTCCCTTAGAGGACTGAATTTGCTTAAACTGAACCAAAGAGCAAATTCCACTCACTGAGGAGATGCAGTTGACTCTGAATCTTATATTTTTTGTTAAAAATCTCCTGGAATGCTGCATGATAACCATACACGCATTCAATAGTGCACTTCCAGAATTCAAATGTTGTTTACCGTCCTTGCTAAATTATGTTTTATCTTGTTTATTTCTAAAGTTAAATTACTTTATGTTTACATACTTACTGAATACCTGTGTCATTTTCTGTTTTCCTAGACTTACATTGGAAACATGCTACTGTCCATTAACCCCTTCCAGCCTCTTAATATCTACACAGAAGAGCTCAGACAGAAATACCAGGGCAAAGAGCAACATAGAAACCCACCGTGAGCAAACACTGCTGTTCAATAATCTGCTTACTCTTTCATTACAGCCTGAATGTCGTATAAGGTGTCTCACCCTTCAACATCAGTGTTTCACTCTCTGTCATATTCTGCTTCAGTCATGTGTATGCCTTAGCCGATGCTGCCTTCAGCCACTCTCAGGACTCCACTCAGGAGCAGTGCATCATCATAAGGTACAGGAACACCAATTTCATCTATGTAATTACCAATTTCTGTGGAGTTTGGACCAATTCAGAGTTTAATTGTTCCTATTTATGAGGCTCAGATTCTCAGGATTTCACCAAAGCCCCTTTTCCAGCTTTTACGATCTATGACAGATACATACTGGTGATATCCTACTGTATATTTTCCTTTCTAAAATCCAATACCATGAAGAGACCCAAACCAACAATGAACTGATCCTACTAACACGTGTATGTATCCCAAGCTTGATATCCTGTGCCATAGAGCTCCATTGTTGACTTCCTGTTTGGGTAACATTTTTCTAAAATCTACCATGGCCAGCTGTTTTTGGAGATTACTATGTATTCATGAAGCCATTTCAAAGATTTATTTGTTCAGGAAGGAAGGAAGTAGGAACTAATGTCTTGATGATAAGTGCCACAGGCAGAGTAGGGAGGTCAGACTATCTTATTGTTGGTTTGGGTCTATTCATTAGATGTGTTGACAGTAAGAAAAATACGTTAGCCTTACCCTTAGAAGGCAAGACAAAGATAGTGGGTAGACTGATCTGTCAGTCAACTCATAACAACTTTGCCATATTGTACCATATTGTATCGTACCATATGTGCTGAGGACATGGCATTTAAACAAGAACCCCTAAAACTTTTAATTAATATTAATATTTTCTCATTGTGTATAACTGAGCCCACCAGAAAGCTGTGTCATTCAGACAATTCATATTTCCTGTGTAGTGGCCAGAGCGGTTCAGGAAAGACTGAAGCAACAAAGCTAATTGTTCATTACCTCAGCTCCATGTATCAGGGCAGAAACGACAATCTCCGACAGGTAATGCACTGTGAATAACACAAAGGAATATCTTCATTAAAGCTGCTTGAATCAGTATTGTTATATTAACAATTGGTGATATGACTATGTGTAATGTCAAGGAGTCACTTGTAGTGGCTTACCCACAGTTCCACTCAGCTGTACAGAGCCTTTAGCTACTGATTTTGGTTTTATGTCCCTTTTCTGTATCTGCTGGATGTGTAATAATGCAACTGTTAGCAAGGTCAGTTTTGTGGTTACAGCTTGTTCTGTTGCCCCCAAGTGGCCAAATATGCAGTTTTAATGTACGATGTACGATGTTTAAATGACAATGGATTGCAAAGAATTAGGGTGTTAACCTTTCAGTCCTCCACCCTTATATGTCTTTGATTGACTTCTTCTTCCTCTTCCTCCACTAGCCCATGGAGGTCTTTCCTATCCTCGAGAGCTTCGGGAATGCCAAAACTATCCTCAACAACAACTCCAGCCGCTTTGGCAAGTACCTCCACATCCACATGCTCCAGTGAGTCCAAAAAAATAGTTATTTCACCTTCTGCTGTTTTGTTGCTCCCCCCCAGATGTGATTGGTTACAAACTGCATTTGTTGACTGTGTCTCATCTTGGTTGACAGTGGGGTTGTTGTAGGGACTTCAATGTCCAAATACCTCCTTGAGAAGTCCAGGGTTGTCTTTCAGGTGAGAACGAGTGGGGTGTGCTGTGTGCTCAAAATAGACATAATATTTTCATCATATTTCAAACTTTATCAGGTTCAGTCAATCAGTTTGTTGTGTAAATTACTGTGTGATTAGTTATTGGTCTAATAAAATGTCTGATTTTCAACTTAACAGAGCTACCTCCACCTATAAAACTGATCACATGGCTTCTCTTCTTTTAGCCAGAAGCTGATTGGCTTTGAAGATTTAAATGTTGGTACAGATATTCAAGATCCCCAGAGAATAAATCCTATGGATGTTGGTGATCCCCTGACTTTTCATCTAGCTCTACCAGCAGGTCCAAATTTTTCGATCATACAATGAAATATCTCTTTTAGATGGATTGGTAAACCATTTTTTGTCATTCATGATCTCCAAAGGATGATTCTTAATGACTTTGCACCACCAGTAAGATTATATTTTTTGGTTTACAGTGACTTGTCTTTACAACTATTGAAAGGATTGCCGAGACAGTTGATGCAGACATTCTTTAAACAAACCCAAACAACTATATTAAACTTTAATTTAATTGACAGTGTCCATACTTGATTTGTAGCCCCCAAATTAATCATGTTTCTAATCATCAAAAATGTTAGTGAAGTTGTTACATGACAAATTGTAATAACTTTATGATCCATGACTTTCATCTAGCATCAGCAAAATGTGAATTTGTCCAATTAAAACTAATAACATTCCCATCACTCCCATTACTTTGGATTTAGTGATGATTGGCAAATGTTAGCATGCTAACAAGCTAAACTAAGATGGCGACCATGGAAAGCACGACCTGTTAGAATATTAACATCGTCATTGTACGCATGTTAGCGTTTAATTTAAAGCACTGCTGTGCATGAAGTGTGTGTTTCCAGGTGTTGGGGAGTTCTTTGCATATGTGAAAAAGTAGCATAAAGCCTTTTGTGTCTCCAGAAGGAGTTTTGTGAAATCTGATATATTGACTCAAGTGATGTCGCTTGAGTCAGCGCTGATTTTGGTTGAATACTACAAGTTTGAAAATGAAAAAAAAAAAAAATCTGAAAGAAGTGAGGTTACCAGACACCCACTTTTTTAAAAACAAAACTGTCCACTGTGAGTGACAATGTCATATTTACTTCTTCTTCTACGGTCTTACTTTTAGTCCTTTGATTACTTTTAATCTTAATTTCTTCAATTTATTCTACTGGCATGGATTTTAACACACCCACACAGAGGAATAATGTGGGTGCCACACATTTGAACATGGCTGTGTGTTTCATGAGGTTTTTTCTCTGTTAAATAGCCTGCGCTGTAAATAGATGATAATTAATCTGAAGTCACGAACCCAGCTGTTCTCACTGTCTAGCTTTTGTCTCATTTCCTCTGTAGGCCAATGAAGAGAGAAATTACCATGTGTTCTATGAGCTGCTTGAAGGTATGAACGACTGGGACAAACAGGAGCTCTACCTGCAGGGAGCTGAGACCTATTACTACCTAAACCAAGTACTTCACACATCACTCAAATCAGAACAATTTCCTTTCTCTGCTTTCTCTTCCTTTTCACTCAGTTTTTTTCCTCCTGTAGGGTGGTGCCTGTGAGTTGAAGGGGAAGCAGGACAAACAGGACTTCCAGCTTTTAGTTCAGTGCTTCGAGATCATCGGTCTCCATGCAGACCAGATCTCCACCGTCTGGGCCATCCTGTCCTCCATCATGCAGCTCGGCAACATCTGCTTCAGCTCCTACGAGGTGTGTGTGAGAGAGAGTGAGAGTCAGACATGTCAGACATTAGTATCAAACGTCAGTCAGTGTTGTTGTTGTTTCAGAGTGAGTCGTTCGAAGTGGCTCGTATCTTCAGTGAGGCCGAGGCTAGGAGGGTCGGTTCATTGCTGCAGATTTCCTCTGAAGCGCTGCAGACCGTCATCACACACAGAGTCACAGTGAGTATTCTCTCAAGCTTCCATCGATAAGTGATCATTCGTATCCATACATGTGTCTGTATGCACACACTGATAAACGTTCCTTGTACGCAGGAGACAACCTACGACAGGATCTACTGCCCCCTGTCTGTGGAAAGTGCCATAGAATCCAGGTAAGAGGAGGAGGACAGTATGAGTATCATCATCATTTCTCCCAATGATACAGACAATAACCATCACTTTTATAAAGTTTTAGGTTTCATGAGCTCAAAGGGTTTTTTTTCACTCCAATTAAGCATGGCAATTAACAAAGAAGAGAGAATCAAAATACCGTACGACATTTCATTTTCTCTATTTGAAGGTTTTCATTCATTTTTGGTGATATTCCCTAAAGCACCAAAGTACCTCAATGTGCTGCTGAAAACAGAGCACAACAAATGTACTCTTTACACCCCCTATTTTTATATATATATATATATGTCTGTATGTGTAAATTAATTATTAATTCATTGTGTTTGTAATTATTTTAGTTATGTGACTTAAATCATTTGTATTCGACTTACATATTATAATTGGAGATATAAAGGTGTGACAGACTGAGCTGTGTAAATCCTGAAAGAAATAATCAGTATAAATTAATTTATGTTTTTTAAATTGTATATTTCTTTAAAAACAAAATAAAAAATAAAATAAAAGAAACCATTTTGTTTTATCTTATCCTCCCCTCTTCCTACTTGTAGAGATGCCATTGCCAAAGCCTTGTATTCAGTGCTGTTTGACTGGTTGTTGGAGCAGATCAATGACTGGCTGAGTCCCACAGAGATGGACAGCACCGTGGGAATAGTGGACATCTACGGGTTCGAGGTTGGTAATTAACCTGCTCCGACATCTGAAAACCAGAATTAGAAAAGAATGTGTTTCAGATGTTAAACGGGACTTCTTCTGCAGGACCTGGGAGTGAACAGCTTTGAGCAGCTGTGTATCAACTTTGCCAATGAGCAGCTGCAGCACTTTGTCAACAAGGCAGTGATCTCTCAGGAGCAGGTCAGTGCAGGATGTAGGATCAATACATGAAGATCAACTGACCTTCAGGTGGATCACTCTCCAAAATGTGTCTTTTAAAGAATATTTATAAGCTGGTTAAGAAGAGTAACATAAAACTACATGAAGAATATGTGGATTCAGTTTGTTCAGGTTGTCATAGATACTCAAAATCAACTCCAGGCAAAGCCTTGGCCAAAATAACAAACCAACTAGTCCTAGAAATGAAACCACAATACTGCACTACCAATATAAATGTTCCACTTCTTCAGGAGAAACACAACTGGCAGCCCCACACAGCCTCCTGCTTAAATATAAAACCCTCCACAAATAAAACAAGAATTTCAGATGCTGAATTGATTTAACAGCAAAAATCACCACCTTTCTGACATGCCCCTTCCAACAACATACACCAGCAGCTATGGACTAAATCCTAACAAGATAGCCCTGAGTAGTAGCATAAGGGGGCCAAAATGCTTGGAAGTGCAGTTCCTCAGTTCTGAAATCACCCAAATGGACTGTGATTGGCTGCAGATTGCTAAATTGTGACACATCTCTCTTGTTATTTATCTCTTCCAGTAAGACTCTATTTTGCATCTTTATCAGAAAGACCTCACAAATAGGTTGCTTGACCACCTTCTGGAAAAGGACTGTAGGGCATCCAGACCAAGATCCAATTATTACCAGCCCATTAATATTTACAGCTGCAGACTTGATGGATTGTCTAATGGAGATTTTATTACAGAGTTATTAAAGTAATGGTTAATAGCTGCTGTATTTCTAGGTGAATAATAGTGACAGTGTGCAGCTGCCTGGAATCTTATCGTCTTATTGGTTGCAGTGTTTGGTAACATGGTGCTGCTGCAGAGAGTCATATTAAAACCTGTTCTCATCAACCATATTTGGAAACCTATGCGAGGGCTGTGTGCTGGGTGGATGGACGAAGTGTTGACTGTCAAGAAATAGTTACAGCGTGACGTAGATGTTTTATTTCTCAGCATTGGTAAAAAGAGAAATATTGAGCTGGAGGACATTTGGGGATTTCCTCCCAGTTATGCTTGGCATGGAGTACTGAAGCTGTGTTTGTTTGTATATGTGTGTGTGTGTGTGTGTGTGTGTGTGTGTGTGTGTGTGTGTGTGTGTGTGTGTGTGTGTGTGTGTGTGTGTGTGTGTGTGTGTGTGTGTGTGTGTGTGCCCTGCAGGAGGAATACAGTGCGGAACAGATCCAGTGGTACCCAATGCCACTTAAGGATTTCCACTCCTGTCTGGAGCTGATGTCCTCCAGGCCACATGGGATCCTCCGTATACTTGACGACCAGACCTCCCTCCCCCAGGTACACACACACACACACACACACACACACACACACACACACACACACACACACACACACACACACACACACACACACACACACACACACACACACACACACACACACACACACACACACACACACACACACACAAACATCCAACAGAGAACACAGGAAGCACTGGAAAAAACAAATGTGTGCGGTTGAGATGATGACCCTTGTTACTTTGCCAGGTTATTTATTCTGGAAAGTAACATTTATATATGAAATAAAATTCATAAATTGCTCAACTCTTGAGTGAACACTCAAAGCTACAAGCAGAGCTTTCACATTAATTCTATTACCACACAATGTTTCCATGTTCTTCTACATCTGACCAATACATGAATGAAATCATCACTATTCCTCTGTGTGTGATCATCAGGCCACTGACCACACATTCCTCCAGAAGTGCCACTACCACCATGGGAACAGCCCCTACTATGCCAAGCCCAAGAACCCACTGCCAGTCTTCACTGTCTATCACTATGCTGGAGCTGTCACCTATCAGGTATCAGGCACAGCACACTGACATATAGTGTATCTGTACAATATATTTGTATCTATGTTTAAATAGAATATTACCGTCTTTTTCCAGGTCCATAATTTCCTCAATAAAAATCATGACCAGTTCAGGACAGAAGTGGTAGAGCTTTTTGCCAGGAGTCGCCTAAAGGTGAACCAACTACGCACATACAGGGTGCTGATAATATCTGTTATTATGTTCATTAACCACATTACATAATCACACATGCCATTCAGAGTGTTTTTACAAACCCAACTAAAAGATCGTTTTACAAAATGATGGACAAGAGTAGAAGCAAGTTGAATGTTAATCAGTTTTTAATGTTCCCTGGAAATTCAGTGTAACTCAGTTCCACTGTGTTGTATTAGTGTCTCTTTATTCTCTTGTGTTTGGACCATCAGAATGGGTTTCTTATGCTGTGCTGTGTTGGGCTCTCTCATATGGAAATACACTACATTCACCAAACAGACAAAAACTGAGTTCTGTATGTCATAATTATGACTTAGCATTCTCATATTATCCCATAATTATGTGACAAGCATCTTGTAGTTATGTTTTCCCGTAATAACGAGAATCAGGTCTTTTAACTGTAGAATCTTTTCTTGTAATAACAGGATAAGGATCATCTTTTTTCATTATCTAAGAGACACACATCTCGTAATAATGACAACTTTCTCGTAACTATAAGGTATTAAGTTATAAATATGAGACATCAATTGTATTCTCTCATCTTTTATCGTAATTAAATTATGAGATACAGACCTCAGAATTATAGCATCTTTTCTTGTCATTCTTAATTAATTTAACCTTTATTTACAGGAATGTCTCTTAAGATATATTGTCTCTTTTGCAAGAGAGACCTGGCCAAATGGCAATGAGGGGTATAATACAGCCCCATTAAAAAAAATTGTATATATGAATATTTCATTGTTTACAAGATGCAGATTTCCTAATTATAAATAGTTTTCTCATAATTATGAAACATGTATTGTTTCTTTAGAGAATGCAATGCATTTCTGTACACTTACCCACCATAATATATAAAAAACTATTCACACAAAAAATTATGGAAGTTTAAATGTAGTGTTCTAAAAATGAACACAAATAATCCGTTTTGGGGGTATTTTATATAAACATAAATATAAGTTATTGGTCTCTCCAAACTCACATCAGTAAAGGTTTTTGAATCAACACATGCACACACATGAACTCAATGAAACAAGCACATAAAAAACATGTTTCCTTTGTATGGTTCCATTTGTCAGATGGTGTCGGAGTTGTTCCGGAAGGTTCAGGACGGTTACATCCAGCAGAGAGAGCTGGGCTGGAGAGGGAAAGGCCTCCGCCAGCAGCCCTCTACTGCTGCCTCACATTTCCTACAGTCCCTTTCTGAACTCACCACCCGCCTGGAGAGGTACCAACACACTGACCACACTGGCTGTCACACAGCTGTCATTACCAATGCTGAGGGATCTCTAATACTCGGCACAACTTGGCATGTTAAAGCTTGTTATGTAAATCAGTGCAGTATGGTTAGACTCAGTGTGGCCAAAAGTGCCAATGGAAAAACCGTATAAGGAAGGACGGCTTCTTAACTCTTATTACTATTTTCTTTATCTTATGTGTTCTATGTTATTAATACTGCCTAATATAACCAGCAAAAGATGTTATTTCACTGCATGTGTTTAGAATCAAACAGCTGTGGTTTGTGGAGAACGAGGGTTTAGTAAATGTCATGGAACACATCATTTGGTGTGAATCATCACTGAGAGCAGTTCTATAACAGACTTTACGAGATGAAACATTACACAGTTACTTAGATACATGTCAACCACATGCATACCAGTCGTTCTGTTGGGTAACTGTTGGTTCTTTTAAGATATTTCTACAGTTCTACCACTTCAAACTGCTAATGAATGCTGCTCAGCCTTCCTGGAGTTGGAGGCAGGTCTGAGGTTAAACCCGTTTCCTGATGAGTCACCTGTGTCCCTGTTTTTTCTTTAAACCCAGATGCAAAACCACTTTCATCCGTTGTCTGAAGCCAAACTATGTCAAGGTAACACCAGATCCTTAAGGTGATTCATAGCTAGTAACATAATAATAGCTGATAATGTACTCCTGTTCTTTGTCAGCTTCCTGGGATCTTTGACGTGGACTATGTGTCAGCCCAGCTGAGGCATGCTGGGATGCTGGAGACCATTCACATCAGGAAAGAGGGTTTCCCTATCAGGATTCAGTACTCTCTCTTCGTTGAGAGGTGTGGACTAATATACACAGTGCCTGACTGATACTAATACTTCATTATTATGTTCTAACACCCTTTTTATGCTCTAATGAAGGAGGTTTCCCATTGTTGTCCCCTTTTTCTTCTTGCTGTCTCTCAAACCTGCTGATCTGTTCCATCATTGGCTACATATTTGAAGGATGTTCAAAGTACTGAACTTCAGCAATCCATGAGCTGATCCAATGTAGCAAACTCAAGCTCAATCCAACCCTAAACCTTCAACGTCCACTCTGCTTGCAATTGTGCATTCCTGTGGAGGGTTCATCAAATTAAAAAATAAATATGGTTGACAAATTAACAACAGTTCCATGAAAAGACCAGTAAGCGGTTTCCACTGGAGGAAGAAACTTTTGAGGAACTATATCTGCATCTGGATCTACAGAGAGTTTAAACAAATTGGAAGCACACAAGTAGAAACTACTTAGAGGAAGATTTATGTCTTCAGTAGGAACCAGTGGGCTTGGTGCTGAGTGTTACGGACAGTAAGTCATAAAGTATTGAGAGACAGACTAACTTATCATTGGTTTTGGTCTTTTCATGGCAGTTGTTGACAGTAAGAAAAATGTAGATTGACACCAGATTGCTCCTTAAAAAGCCATCCCAATTAAGTAAGGAGTTGACTTTGATGGTCAGTCTTACCAAATGCCACTAAACCCTCAGCTGAAGCTCCAGTGGTGAAGAAAGAAGGAAACACATCACACAAATAAAGCTTTCTGGAAACTTTTCTTATCCATAATCTCTGTAGTGTTTATATGCAAAATCATAGAGAGGTGAAATTTGAATGAAAAGGGAAAATGACTGTGGTGTCAGAGACGAAGAGAAGATATTTCCACTGATAGTGAAAGCAAAGATGTTTGGGTTAATCACAGTGGACAGATGAATGTGGAAATTCTGTTTTAAAACATTAGTACGAAATTGAAAATGACACAGCCTTTGGGAAAAAATTACACGGAAATAGTTTCTGTCTGGATGTGAAAGTGCTGTGTAGAGTCGCTCATTAAACACAGTATGAATTACTTGTGAGCTACTGATTTCAATCAAATGCTGTCATTTCTGTCACTGTAATCACTGTAATGCATCATTTAGGAAAAATCTGACACACATTATACTGTAAAAGTAGAATTCTAGCCAGGAAACGTAATGCTAGCACCAAGCTAACAAAGGTCGGAGGGTAGAGGCTCACCATTGACCCCGTGAAGGCAAATCATGCTGTCTTTAGCAATTCCTGAGTGGTATGTCGGATGTTTGTTAGCTTAACACTCAAATTGAGGACATGAAGTAAAATGAATTCTATGGAGCACAGGCTTGTGGCTTTCAGTTTTGGCTTCCACCGTCTCACACTGTTTTCTCAAAATGTCGGTTTGTTGTTGGAGCCACATGTAACATCTCAGCCCAGAAATACATCTAGCAGTCTGCTAATATTTGACTAAATTACACTGAACTAGAGTTTTGTAGATTTTAACCTTTATTTTCAAGGCATTTGACTAAATTATTCAGATAGCTGATTCTACATCAGTGGTCACCAACCCTGCTCCTGGAGAGCTACTGCCCTGTATATTTTAGGTACCTCCTCACCTCCTCACACACCTGATTCTAATAATGAACTTGTTGGTTGGTTTTTGTGTTTGATTTCATCCCATTTGGCCAATAGAAAATTCTTTCAATTGAAGACTACAGAAATATGTTTTCCTATCAATGTGTGTGACAAATTGATAACACTGGGTAGTGAGAGCAGGCATGTATTTGAAAGGGGCTTCTGGACAGGTTCATGATGTTCAGACCCTCCTGTTCGCATTGTTGGTCAAATAGAATTCTCTTGGTGGACCTTTTGTCCCACTGGCATCTCCTTTTCCATGATGTCCATGATGTCCATGAGCTGGATTTATGCCAGCACCACAAATCAGTGACATTATTCACATTGTCTGTATTTAGAGAGCTTGGAGGCAACCTGTATTTCTGTTTGACAGGTATGGTGTGTTGCTGCCCCAACGCTCCAGCGAGGTGACGGACAGAGAGCATACTTTGGCTCTGTTGGACATGGTCGGTGCAGAAGAGGGACAGTACCAGCTGGGACTCACCAAGGTGCCAAACTGCTTATTCATGCTGCTAATTAGTCAAGTAAGTAAAGCTTTTAATGTATTTGTCATTTTCTATGTGTATTTGTTTGTTTTAGGTGTTCCTCAAAGAACTTCTGTACCAGCAGCTGGAGGAGAAGTGGAGCAGCACTCAGACCTGGGCTGCTGTCACCATCCAGAGGAACATTAGGGGCTTCCTCTGCAGGAGGAACTTCAGGTTCTTCAAACAGAAAGCCATCGTTATCCAGAGCCACATCAGAGGACACCAGGCCAGGTACAGATACAGAGCAGAGGGAGACGAGAGAGAAGAGTCGATAAAAGCTGAGGCAAAATCTCTGCATCCAGGAGAAGATGTAGTCATAATTCAAGAACTACAGATCGTTTTCCAAACTATCACCTCAGAGTAAACATGAAGACTGTCTGAGGTGATTTTTTTTTATTATTAGTACTTAAATTAAAGTGTTTTAATTTTTAGTTGAAGAAGATATTGGTAAAAAGAAAGAAATGACAGAAAAATTAATCAAAGAAAGATTGTATTAAAGAATCATTCAAATCAAGGAGGGAAAGAAAGAACAAGGGAAACAAATGTTTCAGAAATAAAAGAATGAGAGACAGAAAAAAACAAAGAAAGACAGAAGGAGGCATGACATGACAGAAGAAAAGCAAGGAAGAAAGAATAGATTAAAATAGGAAAAAAGAAAAAAACATACACTTGCTAAAAACCTAACAACACAAGCAACCCAGAAAATGATACTTTCTCCATTGTCTCCATGAGAAACTTTCCATGTTGTGAACAATTCATTATTTAACCCCACATTTCTCAATTTCAAGAAACTGGAGGAAGAAACTTTTGAGTAACTATATCTGCGTCTGGATCTAGAGAGAGTGTAAACAAATTGGGAGCACACAAGTAGAAACTACTTAGAGGAAGATTTATGTCTTCAGTAGGAAGGAGTGGGCTTGGTGCTGACTGTTTGTTGGTTTCTGTCTCTGAAACATTTGTATCCCTTTTTCTTCCTTCTTTCTTTTCCTCCTTTCTTTCCTTGCTTTTAATTCTTTTCTTTTCTGTCTTGCATTCAGGACTATATACACATTCATGCTCACTATCTACTAGCTCTCAATTCTAAAAAAGAAAAAGGTTGAGCGTGGGAAATACAGATTGATCACGTACATGTCCGATTAGTAATAGATTCATCTAATCTTAATCATCCCTGTCAGAAATGTATTTGGACCCTCAACCATTCTTCACTGGTCTTAATAAGGATTCGAGCAGCAGCTTTCTAAAAAAACAGCATGTTTCGGATACTTTCTCACACTGAGAGATGAAATGTTCTGGATGGAATCTTCACACGTTGATAATTCAAGCCCCTGGAGGTTGGGGTTGAGGGGTTATAATTATTTTTGTCCTCTTCTTTCATTTTAGGAATATCAGCACACACACTGGCCTGAAGAACTGTAGATTTAGTGAGAATAATTATGACTCAACTGGCCTGAATATTATAAATATATATATATATATATATAAATTTTAAACAAACCAACACAGAACCTTGCCCATTGTGTTAGAGGGTCCAATATCAATATATAAACACTACTGTTGTTTTTTCTACGATTTGATTTCACCAAACGTTTCACCAAACTTAAACGTTCAACAACGGTAGAACTTTAATACGGGCGTGCACGGGCATATTCCAAGATGACAATGCCAGGATTCATCGGGCTCAGATAGTGACAGAGTGGTTCAGGTAGAACGAGACATCATTTTCACACATGGATTGGTCACCACAGAGTCCAGACCTTAACCCCATTGAGAATCTTTGGGATGTGCTGGAGAAGGCTGTGCACAGTGGTCCGACTCTCCATCATCAATACAAGATCTTGGTGAAAAATGAATTGACGGAAATAAATCTTGTGACATTGCAGAAGCTTATCGAAACAATGCCACGGTGAATGCGTGCCGTAATCAAAGCTAAAGGCGGTCCGACAAAATATTAGAGTGTGTGACCTTTTTTTTTTTTTTTTGGTTATGTTCTAGGTTAGCAAGTTGGTGTGTAGGCATTACGTGGATAAACATGCGCTCCACTTACAACATGTACCTATATACATCCCCACATATCTTTCTCAACTGAGGTGCAGTGTGTTGGTGTGACATTATCTGCTACAGCTTGCCAAAGTACACTGATACATACACTTCGAAACATGGGTTGGTATCTCTGGTACTACGCTCTAGTGGTTCTCCTCATGCTTTTCTAACACGAGATTAGTTCTGTCTGTTGATGGCTTTACCTCTTGTCAAGCAGTAGGGGGTGCCACATGGCTCCGTTCTAGGATCAATTCTATTTTCTTTTTCCTCCTTGGGCCGCATTATCAAACAGTATGATATTTCATTTCATTGCTACGCTGATGATACTCAGCCGTACTCGTCCTGCAAACCATCTGAATCGGCTAATTTATATAGCCTTTATAATTGCCTAGCTGCTGTTAAGGATTGGATGGCAGCAAATGTTCTTCAGTTTAACTCCTCCAAAACGGAAATCCTTATTATAGGCCCTGAGTTCACTCATGGCCAGGTTCTGCCTACTCTTGGCTCTCTCGACGCTCAGCATGTAGTACCCACTGTTAAAAACCTAGTTATTTTAAATCAGAACCTCACTCTCCAGTCTCATGTTAAAAGGCTAGCTCAGTTGTCTTTTTTTGAATTACATTATTTCTCTAAATTATCTTCAAGGAGTGATTCATGCTTTTATCACTTCTCGTCTGTGTAATTGTAATGCAGCGTTTAATGCTATGGCCAAAAAATGATTTCACTGCTTCAGGGTTTCTAAAATGCAGCTGCCAGACTTTTAACCGAATTATGAAAGCATGATCATATCTTCCTGTCGCTGGCTGCCTGTTTGTTTTAGAAATTGATTTTAAAATTTTACTTTTGATCTTTAAGACCCTTATTTAAGTTTATTATCATCATTATTATTGAGTCTTAACAATGGTAACACCAATAGATAGTCATGGGGCACTGCAGTTATTACTGGAATGCACAATAATATTTTTAATTTTTAATCTGCTCTTTCCTTCGTTTTTAACATTAAAATGTTTTGTATATGTTCTTATTTATCTATGTATGTGTTTTTGTGAGCTACTGGACATCTGAATGTCCCCTAAGGGGATGAATAAAGTATATCTATCTATCTATCTATCTATCTATCTATCTATCTATCTATCTATCTATCTATCTATCTATCTATCTATCTATCTATCTATCTATCTATCTATCTATCTATCTATCTATCTATCTATCTATCTATCTATCTATCTGTGATGAAGGTACTGTGCATTAGTTGGCTTAAACGTTTGACATTTCATAGAGATAAGGTTAGTGAGTGATGTACACATGTGGAGCAGTGTATATTTATGTGTGACTGCCCCCTCTTGTCCCATAGGAAGTACTACAAGCGTCTGAAGCAGTCTTTCACCCAGTTCTGGGCTGTGATGATGATAACCAGGAACACCATCAAGAGACGCCATTGGAGGAAGGTAGATATGACAGAGAGAGACTGTGGAGTTCTTTGCTGAGTTTCTTGGCAACCACATGTTTGCTGAGTTTATTGTGCTATAAATCGTTGCTCTGGGTGCGATACAGCAGTTTAACAGCATAGGGTCTGTGATAGGAAGACAAAAGTTCAACACCCATAAATTAATGTTTGGGGTCAAAGTGTAGTTTTCTACTCAGAGCTTCCTTCTTTAATTTCCTCTCAAATCACTGTACCAGTTGAGATGTCTGTATGTGTTTGTTGTCTGTAAACACAATTTCAGACTGAAATTCTACCTTAAAATGGCATCAGTAAAATAAAAACATTTGTCTTTAGTGGCATCTAGATTTCAATATAGTTTAACAATTTACAATTTCATTTAAGATGTATTTGTCCAGGTTCTAAGACACCTGTCTGAAATGACTGCCTTTGAGTAAAGAATGAGGTAAATGGAATTCTGGAAAAGTTCAGAATTGTAATTTAAAGCTGCGGAGATCAATACATTTTACATTTTAAAAAAAGACCAAATGACTACATGTATAGCTGTAAAGCAACGGGTTGTAGCCCCTTTTAGCTCATTGTTTTGGTTTTATTACCTGTGAATTCATCAACCACATCAAAAACAAGTGGCCAAAAATCAATGATATAGCTTTAACAAATTAAACAGCAACAGGTGTTTAAAGAATTTGTACACGTTACTCTGGATGATCATTGGAACTACCTAAGAAATAGTTCCTATGGACACCAGGACAATGTTGGTGTTGATTTTTTAAATGTAATTTTTCATCAAGCACCAAGTGAAATTCCTCAGAGACAGATATCGTGTAATTTGGCTGACCCAACCCTTTCATATCTTTGAGTTTTCCCTTTATTAACATATATATTTGGATATAATGCTTTTGTTAAATTTGTTGTAGACTATGTGAATTGTAGTCTGTGTTGAAAAGTTGAAATGTGGGGTGTCCTTCATTTAAGGACAGATCCTCAACAAAAGTGTCCAGAGAAATCATGAAATCCTGCTCAAAACATTTTCCTCTGAAGACCATTGTTTAGCTCCTGTAGGCTAATACAATGAAACATGAAAAATGAAAGCAACAGAGTTAAATGTACGATTGATGGTACTTGTTGTGCTCTTAAACACTCTTATACAATCTGGGTGTGTTCATCATTGCCACCAACTTCCTTGACATTTGATCACAGCCATATTATAGAATTCCATTTGTTTCCTTTAACTAGCTCCCTTATCTTGCTTTAATAATGCCACTTGGGTGCATGCATGAACACACACACACATACACACATACACACATACACACATACACACGCCCTGCTTACACCTCAGTCACACTTCACTCTTGGACTTCACCCCCTCTCAGTGTAATTTGAAGCAGCCTACTGTAACCTCAGTCTCAGACTTCCAACTCCTCAGCTCTAACAGGTAGGCTGCTTTTCTTTTCCTCTTACCTCCTGCATCAGATCGGTTATAGCAAAGTATGTTTTCAGTCCTTTATTTGACTTGAGGAATAGTTGGAACAGTGAAAATAGTGCAAGGTAGGGAGTGTGGTAAAGGAAACTATCAGGTATCAAAACAGTCCTGTTGGTCCTATGTTTCATCTCATCTTTTTCTGTTCTTGTCTCGTCTGTAAACACGCTGAACACACTATTTTCTTCTTTTTCTAAAACCTTTCAAACTAAAGGAGTGTTAGTTTCTTTGGTGTTATCGTTTTATGAGGCTTGGACTATGAACAGTGGACAGGACAGGCTCCTGCTCACAGGCTGCCTATGTCAGCTGCTCTGTCAAGCCTAGCTGGACTCCTCATGAGTTTTAGTAAGTCTTCAGAAACACTAAGATTTGGATTAAGTTTGACAGTTCAATCACTACCTTTGTATTTACTTGGGTTTACATGGGTCTGTCAGTATTTACAGTCAGCATTCATGTTATGAGGAGCACCACTCAGCCTGTAAAGACAATTGTTTCATATCTTTCGTGTCATTGAGAAAACCCTAAATGATCTCAGAGTGGGCTCGTAGAAAATCAGAAAGCCTGTGTTAAAAATTGTGGATGTGGAATTTGAAAAACACTGGTATTCACCAGGCAGAGGGGGTTTAACAAAAGATGCCAGAGAGTTTTGCTAGAGAGCATTGTGGGAAATGTAGTCTAAGGTTTTTGGGGCTTAATTTATAATCAAGACTAAAATCCAGAGTCTGTGGGCCTCTGTAGCTTTGATTTTGACCTTTCTTTTTTAAATCTGTCTCTCATGATTCCCCAAACTTCTTATATAATAATACACAACAGTAATAAAGTATATTGATATAGCCCTTATCAAAATATGTTATTACAAGTGCTTTACATGGCAGGCATAAGGAAGTGACACAATTCAAATGGAAACAGTGAGAAATATAGATTAAATAGTAAGAACAAGGGACGAAATAACATACTAAACACATAAACATTTATATGTACAGTATACATACATTCTCACATATAAACATATACAACACATACATTTACCTAGCAATGTATTGGAAACCCCTGTGTTATCAAATGCAACAGATCTGGGATCAATAATACTTTTTGAAAGTTTATACATTTTCAGTTTTCACTGACATTGTCAGAAAGGTGATAATTCTACTTTATGTTTATTATTGAGGTTGTTGGTGATGTACTGGAGTGCTCTATTTTGAAAAGTGTACCTAATATTTTGCCCTCCTCATGTATGTTAATGGGGTTGACAAATGATTGAAGTACAATATTAAATCCACCTTAACTAAATCTAATTAAATAAAGATTTTAATTGTTAATCAGATATTGAGTCATTTGGTTTCATCTTGTGAGGACCATAAATGTCTGCGCACAACAGTCATGGCAATTATTGTGTAGTTACAGTTATTATAGTCTGGACAGGGTTTCCTCTGGATGCTAAACTTTTCTCTTTGTCTTTATCCAGCAACATTATGTTAGATTGAACTTGAACCTCTAAATGACCTGTAACTGTGAAAACTCAATCTGTGAGTGGCCTAGATGAAAAGTCAGGGGATACATTAGGAAACATTTTCTGGGATGACTGATGACTGCTTAAAACCAAATTTGATATCAATCAATATATTAGATGGCTAAGATATTCCACTAGATAAGTGATAATATTGATGCTGTTGTGACGTTAGTCATGGGATCATTAACACCATCAGGAGGAATGTTTGTACCTCATTTTATGGCAGCCTATCCAGTAATTGTTGAGATAACACAGCAAAAGTCAAATGCATTAGCAGGGATTTGCACTGTATCAAAACATTGTTGCTGTTTTCACTAATGAATACGGAGCCAGAGGGTGTGTTTGAATGAATGATGACTGGTGACACACTTGTTTGATTTGGGAGGGTCAGCTCTTGTAAATCCCCTGGTGTAGAGGCAGAGCAGGGTTGGGCAGCGCTGTGTGTTTGTAGAATTCTGAGTTATTTGATAACCTGAGTGAATATTGAAGTGAGGCCATGATAAAAGAACACGTTATGTATTGATGTGAACACACGCCCATGTTTAATCTGAGCCGCATACCTCACTTTTGTTTACAGTTTTAACATCAGGCATGTGTCCAGCAGAATAAGCAATAAATCCCTAGGACAAGTTTGTTAAAGTACGAGGCGTGGAAAATATTTTTAAAAATGGCCGACTTCCTGTTGGAGTGACGTCATGTGTCCATGAGACTTTTTAGTGCGTCTTTACACAATACATGTGTTTACCGAATTTCGTTTGTCTACGTCAATCTGAGTCGAGGGGCTCGATTTTTGAAATTTTCTAGGGGGCGCTATTGAGCCATTTTGCGACCGCCTTTGACGAACGCTATGAAATATAACATTTTTCGCCAGGCCTGGCTTGCGTGCAGAATATGGTGACTTTTGGGGCACGTTTAAGGGGGCAAATAGGCCGTCGAACTCGTAGAAAAAGTATAATAATAATAATCTTTACAGATACAATAGGGCCTCGCACTGTTCAGTGCTCGGGCCCTAAATATACCATGAAGGACAGAGATGAATGGGGTGGTGTGGATCATAACCATAATCATATCTGAGTGATGCTGTCCTTCTGTGTTGAGGTAACTGTAAACTTCCTTATAAAAAAGCGGACTCTCTGGACTTAGAACTGTGTGGCTTGTTGTACAAGGCGGAGCAACAACACTGTGGGTGTTGCAGGAGTATAAAAGAGGACATGTGTCTAAGAATAGGTCTGATTGAACACACACACAGGCAGAGATGAGGGAGTGTTGAGCGTACCTGTGTAATAAGAGGATAACTCACCTGAGGAGTTACCCAGTGATTCAGCAACAAGATTCAGGTGAAGGACACTAAATCAAGGATGAATACGACTTTGAAATGATGAAATAAAATCATCGATCATTCACTAACTGGTCATGTATGTCTTCATTTTTTAGGAATTACAGGAGAGGAACAAAGTAAAGGAAGTCACAAAGACAAAGTCTCCCTCTCCAAGAATGGTAAGGCAACAACAGAATGACTGATCTAATCCTGTATGAAAGAAATCCTTCAAATCCTTCATCAAAAAATTTAAAACCTGCCTCATATAGAAGTATCCACCTTGCTCACTTTCCTCTGTAATATGTTGTTTTCCTGTCAGGATGTGGGGATGTTAGAGATCCCTGCTGAGCTGGCAGCCAGACTCCGCAGCGCATCAGGTGAGCTTTACAAGAAACTAAACCAGAGAGATGATTTGATAACACTATCTGTAATACATATAAAAACAATGATGTCACTTTGTAACACCACCCTGTGATTTATCAGTTTGTGATTGTTGTTTTGTTTCTGGCCTGCAGGGCGGCAGTATGCATTAGGAGTCACAGAGGTAGCGCCTCCACAGGTGAAGGCAAGACACCAGCTCTCCCTGCCTCTGGATATAGACAGATACCCATTTTCTCGCTATGCCAAGTCTGTATTAAAGGTGAGCAACACACACACACACACACACACACACACACACACACACACACACACACACACACACAAAAATCAGTGGTGGAAAGTAACTAAGTATAGTCTTCAATTAGTGTCCTTAAGTATAATGGTAATAACTCATAATATATGAGGTACATGAGTATTTCCATGCGATGCTACTTTATACTTCCACTTTACTACATCTCAGAGGGAAATATTGTACTTTCTACTCCACTACATTTATTTGACAGCTTTAGTTACTTTTCAGATGCAGATTTGACAAAATGGATAATATAACAAGCTTTTAAAATTCAACACATTGTTAAAGATGAAACCAGTGGAGAAAAAGTTCAAAGATTGTGCACTTCTCCCATTAATCATCTCACCACCCCTCACATTTATCTCCTGACCCTTTGGAGGGGCCCCACCCCTAGGTTGGGAACCACTAGACTAAACTAGTGTAAACTAGCTCCACCTCCAGCAGCTCCAACAGTAACATGCTGCTCTAACACTGATGCTTCACTATTAATAATCTAATGATGTCATATATAATAATATATCAGAGGGACCAAACCACTACTTTTACTGTAATACTGCATACTACATCACTCATAATACTGCAGTACTTTTACTGTAATACTGCATACTACATCACTCATAATACTGCAGTACTTTTACTGTAATACTGCATACTACATCGCTCATAATACTACAGTACTTTTACTGTAATACTGCATACTACATCGCTCATAATACTGCAGTACTTTTACTGTAATACTGCATACTACATCGCTCATAATACTGCAGTACTTTTACTGTAATACTGCATACTACATCGCTCATAATACTGCAGTACTTTTACTGTAATACTGCATACTACATCGCTCATAATACTGCAGTACTTTTACTGTAATACTGCATACTATATCACTCATAATACTACAGTACTTTTACTGTAATACTGCATACTACATCAAGCAGTAGTTAAACAGCAGTAGAAAAAAGCAGTAGTTTAGGTTTAAATGTACATAATTATTATGAATACTTATGTATTATGTATTTACTGGATGCAAGACTAAGAGTATTTTTACGTTGCTGTATTGGTACTTTTATTTAAGTAAAGGTGTAAATCCTTAAATGAATCTACTTTAATTACAGTTAAGCAGATGGTTTCCACACACTGAACAGTTCAGAGTTATATTCAGGTATTTGTTGTAAATGAAATAGTTTTTTTGCACTACAGTTTGCTCAGTAAAGCAGAATAATAATACTTAATAAGTGATGAGAACTCAATAGCCAAAGTTATGGAAGTGTCCCCCGAGCAGTAGAGACAATGTTCTGCTGGGGACAGATGGAAGATGTTGTTTTAGTGTTCCTGTTAATGGAAAGTCTGTGTCCACAATGAACTAGCTACTTTTGCTGAATCAGGTTCCCATGGGAACACGTTGAGATGTATTATATAAAAGGGAAAACTCTTTTAACTGGATGAATATTGAAGAATAAATTGAAACTTATTATAACTTGAGTCAAAGCAGAATTACATAGATTAATACAATAAAAAAACAATACTGAAGAACAATAATGAAGAAATTGCTAATTGCTGGTTGATATTGTGTCCTCCTCAGGATACATGGTGCCAGAATCAGGGATACCCCCTCCAGAAATCCCTCACCCCTCTGGAGCCAGAAGATGCCAGAGTTGCCCTGGAGATTTACAAACTGGTATATTGGAATGATTAGATTAGATTGTATTAGATTAGATGTCTTCTCATTCTTTTCATTTATGATTTCCGATCCTTTTTCTCCTCAGATCTTGCGGTTTACAGGTGAGTCAGACATGAGCAGCGTGCATGAGCAGATATTGGGTAACTACATAGTGGAAAAGGGCCAGAGCCGACCGGCCCTGAGGGACGAGATCCTGGCCCAGCTGACTTACTACACGTGGGACATGACTGAAGCACAGGGCAGCCGGAGGGGCTGGCTGCTGCTCGCCAGCTGCCTCAGTGCCTTCACCCCTTCACCAACACTAGACAAACCCCTGCTCAAGTAGGTGCTACGCTTTGGTTGGCCTTCTATTGCTAGTGGTTCAGTGGAGGGTATGATATGATGTGGTATGATAGGATTAATGATATAAAGTCACACTGTCTGTAACATATGTCAATTATGTTAAAGTGTAAGGTCTTTAGAATTATTTTTATAGTCTTAATTTCTGTGTTATTATTTACATATTTTCTTTATATCTGAGAAACCAGATGGTGAAAGTTTATGCAGTCTATTTGTTTTGCTTTTAGCCCATATGCCTCAGTATCTTTTCTAATGCACCAAAGTCATAAATCTTTAAATTCAGCACACAGTGGCTTTAATACATGTTTTGTTTACAGTAATGGCTGTTAATGAAAGTCATGATGCGTGTTTATTTACTTTTATTAATCCCTCCCATGGTTTGTCTTTTACACTGGATTTGCGTAGAAATTGTTAAAAGACGGTAGGAAAGGTATAAACATGTGTACCGCCACAGGCCTATAGTGTGATTAACCTTCATGTCTGAACAAAGTCTGTACATGACTGAGTCTTCAGTGTTACCTGTCCAGGAATGTTTCTGACCACGGTCCAGGGGAGTACCGTTCACTGTGCCAACACAAACTGCTCACGTCACTGCAGCTTCCAGCCCCCACTGCCCGCATCTTTCCCCCCACCCAGCTAGAGTGGACCGCCAACCAGAGGAAGGGCACCATGCTGCTGGACGTACACACCTTCAATGGTGAGACTAGCAAAAAGTCAAACTCTTCGGGAAAATTAAACTAGATCAAATTAGCTATTAATGACAACACTTTGATAACATCCTATGACATTACAGATGAAAAGCTGTCAACTGAAGTAGAGTCATGGACAACAGGAGAGCAGCTGGCCTCATGGCTTCTGGAGTTCAGGTAGTCATCTACTTTGGAACATACAGTGTATTAGCTTCCCTTTACTTATGAATGTTTCTGCATGTACCTCCTATCTGATTTTCTCTACACATGTTGTTGGTATGTCATAGAGGTGTTTCGGAGGCCACCCAAGGCTGGTCAGTGTCTCTCCTGAATGACGAAGGTTGGTCTGACCTGGCTGGCTCAGACTTTGTCATGGATCTGCTGGCTGGAGCTGAAGCTGAAATGCAGCCACCACCTGGTACCCCCTCCTCTACAAACTCTGACTACGTGTTCAGCAACCAAGGAGACAGGTAACACAGTTAACAAGTGGTTTGTTTTCTGGGCCATTCCAAGTTGTTTTATAGAATTTGCTAACATAGTGAGAATCTGTGCGTGTCTCACTTTGTTCCTCCAGAATGATGGGTATAGATCCATACGAATTCATCCCACCAGCACCTGCCATGCAAGCTCCAGGGCTGCCCCCTTTTGAGGGAAACCCCATGGGAATGAATTATCCACAGGAAGGTAGGTATTGTGTAGTGAAATGTTGAGGCAGTATCAGTATGCTTCAAACAAAATACTTATCAGATAGTCAAACAATTTCAGAAAACCCCCTCATATGGTACCTTTCTGACATCAGACGTAGGGATGCCATCTGACTTTATGACAACAGGCTCTTCACTCCACCTTTGAGTATGACCATTCGGTTCTTTTGCCTTTAGTTGTTTTCAGACATGCATACAAACTAGCTGGTTTGAAGCATACTGAACCCCAGAGGCTTCTACCCCCTTGTCGTGCCTTTGACCTAACATGCACGCAACCTGAGAGTAACCGTGTGCTGCCAGTTTGATGTGTGGAGTTTCCTGTTCGTCCCTTGGGAGTGTATTATTTCCCTGTTCTGCAGGTTGGAATCACTTGTAGCCGCAGGACCAAACTCTGTATCACTCACGCTACAAAACAACCTTCTGCGAGGCTGGTGGTGATAGTCGCCATCCAGTTGGTGGGCCTCTTCTGGCTTTGGTCAGCCCGCTCTTCTCTTGATGTAGGCACTGAGGCAGGTTTTATTTAATGGGTATACAGTAAAACTCTTACACTGTTACACAGTCACATTACTCTAGATTCACTTTCACTCAATTGTGTTCCAAGTGACTGTGCTCACACTGGCTGACCTACAAGGTCAAGTAACTGAGACTGGTGTTCTGAACACACCGGACACAAATGTAATCAGCTGACTCTACATGGTCCCAACTCCAGGCTGCATTAAATCTGGCCAAATCGGACAACTGCTACCAGAGGCCCCTAACCCTTACTGGTCTGTAGTAACTTGATTAACTACAAATGTGTTTGCCATTATGCACCACCACATTAAATATCAAGTGAAATAACAAAGGTTGGGCATTTTTTTCTGATCCTGAGGCCCTGTATTGTAGAGGTAGCCTTCTTCTAAACCTGCTTTGCCAACCACATCTCTGATTTGTTGAGTAAATCAAACCATTTGACCAATCAGCAATGTGAAGACGGGATTAAGAATGGGTACATCA
Source organism: Scomber scombrus (assembly GCF_963691925.1). Classification (NCBI taxonomy): domain Eukaryota; kingdom Metazoa; phylum Chordata; class Actinopteri; order Scombriformes; family Scombridae; genus Scomber; species Scomber scombrus. The sequence goes on from NC_084990.1 coordinate 2,673,509, forward strand.
TCCTCCTACATAGCTAGTTACCCTGCTATACCCATAAATGAGATTGACACAGCTTTATGTGTTAAAAAAATTACATTTAATACGGCATCATTTTTTGATTATTGTTGAAAAAAACGGCAGTATGTCATTTTTTGGCCACTTGGGAGCAGCATAAAAAGCTGTAAACACAACACTGACAAAAGACCACCTTATAAAGTTGATATAGCAAACATGCTAACAAATAGTTGCCTATTTACACATCCAGTAGCTACATTAGTGTTGATTTGAGGTCGTGTTTCTGGTCTGACAAATATAAGTCCAAGTTTGACTAACTAGCTGCAGTGTTCTCTAGCTAGGTGCTCAAGTAGTGCACTGGTATCTTAGTGGGTTTAAAACAGATGCCTGATATAAAGATGAGAGCCAGTAAATGGCTAATATGAATATGTTGTTAGGCTAAATCCAGACTACATCCATTGTGTTACTCTCATCTCTCTTCCCCTGTTTGTAGGCCGTGGTCAACAGATGGATGCCTACCTTGATGACTTGTTTGATCCTGTGCTGGACCATGGACCCCCGGTCAGTGACATCATCAGATTAATTTTATTATTCAAACTGTGACCTGTGATTAATGTAAAGGTTATGTTTGCCAGTTCCCTAAAAGAGTTAAATATGTAGGGTGAACAGAGTGAGCTCATTGGTCTCTGCTGGATTGTGTGTCTCTGGTTGTATCTTATTACTGAGTGTGTGAAGTCACTGGATTGTATTTCCTGTCGTCATTTCAGTAGATACACTTATCCTGTCTGTCACTCACAATGAAATGTATCACTGTGTGTGTGTTTGTGTGTGTAGGAAATGGACAGAGTGTCTATGCTAAACCGCAGAATGAGAGGTGGAGGAGGGATTGGACCCATGTATGGAGCTGGTAGGAAAACTGGATCTCCTTCTGCATCTCCATGAAACATTCCAAACCATGTAGATTAATTAGTGTACTGTATAGTTGCATTATAAAACATTTTTAAACATCTGTTCTACAACCAAACAGAAGATGTAGACTACATTAACATACATTTTTACATGTCTCATTTGGTCCTTAAAGGTATCAATACTGAGGTGATTAAGTCTCATTTGTGAGGACACACAAACTAGATGCTATATATTAAATGAATAAGTATAATAGTTACACATACACATTTTATTTTTTAATGGGTGACTTCACTTCACAAGTCTAATTTTAAATCAAATGCTTCATTTATTAAACAGTAATTACAACTGATGATTCTGTTTTTCAGGTATGCCTATGACCTATCCTATGGGTAAGTGAGGAGATTGATTTGTCATCAAGAATCAAACTTTTTATGTCCTGCTTTCTTGAGTCCTTTAAATATGAAGTAAGTTCCAGAAAAAGCGTCTCTTTCAGTTTACTAATCTTTATGTCATTATTTGTACCATGTTCAGGAGCTTCGATGCCCATGATGCCAGGTATCTCCTCATTATCATACATTTTGTAGTATCACTTTGTTCATCCAGTAAAATCAGAGTTCCCTCTTTGCTATTAATGTTAAACCCATGTTTTCATAATTCCTACACAGCTATGATGATGCCTCAGGTTCCAGCCATGCCTGACCCCATGCAGCAGATGGCAGTTTCACAGCAAGCCATGATCAACCAGCAAGCCGCTCTCTTGGTGAGACCCAGCACACTTACGATGCTATCCTTATAACATTATGGCCCACTGGTGTGCCACAGGACTCAATTTTAGGTCCATTGTTATTTTATTTTCAGTATACATGCTTATAATTTGTAAACATGAAATGAAGTATTGTTTCTATGCAGATGACACCCAGCTTTATGTGTGGATAACACCGGTTGACACAAGCAGTCTAACTAAACTTACACACTGCCTGAATGAGATTTAATGTTGGATGTGTAACAATATCCTACTCCTAAATGAGAACCAATCAGAGTTTGTTTTATTTGGCTCATCTGACTCTATCCAGTTGATCCACAATCACCTTGGCAGTCTGTCAGTATACGTTAAACTTGTCAACAGAAAATTGGGAGTACTACTTGATCTTGACTTCAACTTTGATGCTTAAGTCAAGAAAACTATGCAGTCCTGCTTTCTCCACTTAAGAAATATAACCAAAATTAGGTATTTGTTAATCCTTCTCTCTTTAAAAAAAAATCTCTTCCATGCTTTTGTCTCATTGTCTTTGGACTACTGCAATTCTACTTGCTCTAAGCTTGAGTTCTCTTTATCCTCTGGACTTGGTTCAAAATGCAGCAGCAAAGTTTTTAACCAAAAAACACGAGCATAACACCACTATCTTGGCATCTTTTCATTGGCTACCCTTACATTTTAGCATTTTATTATTAGAATTTAACTATGTGCACATCCTGCTGTTAGCTTCAGTTGTTTGTGTTTTATTTTACTTTATATTTAATGTGCATGTATGTTAGGATAGTTGTTTTTTGTCCCATGTCCCGTGTTTTTATTCCATGTTTTATTTATTACAATCTTTCGATGTTCCATTTCTTTGTGAGGCATTTTGTAAAAGTGCTATACAAATGAAATTATTATTGTTAAAGTTATTATTATTGTTGACTTTTTTCCTTCTTCAGGCCCAGCAGATGACCACGCAGGCGATGAATCTGTCCAAGCAGCAGACGGATGAGCAGAAGAGGAAGCTGGAGCAGCAGCAGAGGAAGGAGGAGCAGAGGCAGAGGGAGCAGGAGAGAAAGGATGAGGAGAAGCTGCGGAGACGCCGGTCAGACCGGCGCACCAGGGTGCGCTCACCCTCACGCTCACCTTCACGCTCACCCTCACGCTCTCCCTCACCCCCACCCGCCCGGCACAAAGCACATACACCCAAACGCACCTCCAGCTACAGGAAACCTGAGCCTGAGGTATTACTGCTAATGTAGTGTGCTCTATTGCTGCATTTTTAACACACCTTTTAAATGTTTTTTAAATATTTCTGTAAATTGTCTTCATTTATATTCAGTTTAGTGCACATCCACTTGTATTTCCTTGCTATTGCTCCTTATTGTTTCCTCTTTGCTGTGCTGGTACATTGTCCTCATGGTGATTATTTATATTGTGTCCAGTCTGTGTGTTCAAGTTATCTGCTTAAAGAATAAAGGGGGGTTCAGACCAAACGCGGTGAACGCGAATTTGTCGCGTGACAAACGAGAATCTGTCGCACTATTTTGTGACCATAATGTAAAATTTGCGCCATCGCGCGAGTAGCAAGCCCGTCCATTTTCACTAGATAACAACAACATTGCTTCTTCAATCATCAACCATGGCTGAGATCACTTACTCTTTTCTCTCATATATGTCCCTGAGGTTCTTCCATTTCCTGCGACACACATCAACTGACAAAAACACACGTAAATTAACTGTTGAATCAGGTAAACCAGTAACTTCATGCCGGGAAAGCTAGCTATTTTAACTGGGGCTATATGTCAGTGACGTAAGTGACGTCAGTGATGTCAGGAGAATCTTAACGCTGATAGGCTGTCGTTTCACAGCGTCACGCGATGTCGCCGCAAAAGTTTCAAGGCTGAACATATTTGATTTAATGCCAACAAATCCTATCCTATTTTAAGACCAAAAGCAGCAAGACATCAGTCCATCACTTAGTTCTTTCTTAGTTCCCAACTCTGTTTTTAAAAATGTTTTCAAATATACAATTTAATTAAAAATATACTGATTAATAGTAATTCCTTAAAACAGCTGTAGTTCTCAGCAAACAGGAGAAAATACAGCATTTGTTGGGGATTATTTTCAGTGGCAGATGAATTCACATTTGGTGCTCTAGTGAGTATTTCTGGCAGAGGGATGGTGTGTGTGGGATTGAGTTAAAATAAACTACAGTGTGTGCGTTCATGGTAATAAAGGAACATGTCACCCACTGCAACAGTGTGGCTTACTGATGAGTTTTTAATAGTTTTTGGATAACAATGGGAGCTCTATGACACAGAGGAATTAGATATATCAGGCCTTGATACACACATAATGCTTGTTTTCATGGGTTTCGTTGAGAAGAAGAATATAGAACATCAACAGACCTATGCTTTGAAGAAAGAAGATATTTATGACCCCCAGAGAGCTCTTGTTGTGTATCTAATGCCTGGCTGATGTTAGAGGATGACCTTTATAGACCCTGTTGGACCCTTTTGGATTTTGGGTCTATTCAGCAACTAAACTGAAGCATTTGGTTTCTGACTGCAATAATGATGCAACATTTCATGAGATGAATTTCAATCTTCTCCATGGCAACAGCTGAAAAGGCTCATGGATACTGTAGTATGTAATGTCATTCCACAAACCAAACTGAGGAAAAGAATTGGGATTTTTCAGGAATGATGGGGAAGTTGTGTTTTCCATGCATATCATAGCTACTCATCACCTGTTCTTTTTCTTCTTCTTTTTTACCAACCTAAAGATCCACTTTTTAAAGTGATTTTCTATTTCTAAACTAAAAGCAGCATGCATTATTGTGGGACTCACAGGTTTCCCACAGTCCAAATGAGCCTAAAATTAAAGAAAGTTGTGTGACGCACCTCATGAGCTGTAGTGGGATGAATTAATTGCTGGTTTGGTTCTTTCAGCAGAGTTGCTGATAAGAATATGGCCACTGAGTTTGCTTCCTCTTCATTTGTAGATATCTGTGTGTTTTTATCTGTGGTGACATGTTGTATGTTTATTACCCTGACAGCCTGAGAGAACTTTGGACTTATCAGATCCAGATGACCTGCAGTCTTTCGGAGAGAAGAGGGCATTCTTCAAGAAGATTAGTAAGTGGAATACCAAATGATCAAACTCTCAAACTGTCACATCTGCACCAACCCTACTGCTTCCTCACTTCTTTAAAATAGGATTTTAACTTTGTGAAAGTGATTTGTGCCATCATCCCTTTGCTTAAAAGTATGATAGATGTATGCTCACAATGTATGCTTGTAATGGCTCCTTGATGTTAAAATGTTACAAGTAGATCTTTATATCATCATGTTCAAAATAATGTTCCACTTCCATCATATTTTTCCTCATTTGTCACCATGTCCATTCATCTTCAAGGTGAAAACCAACCCTCAAAACCACGGAAATCCTCCTTCAAACGACCCAAAGAGCGACGACGCTCCCCACCTGCACGTCGACCATCACCATCACCATCACCTCCACCTCCACCTACAGCACCTAAACCTGAGCGTGAGGAGAAGAAAAAAGGTAAAGGATCTCTTTGGTCACGGGTCATTTTCATTGGATCAATCTGCCTGTCGTTGTTTTATGGGATAACATTTCTGTTGTTATGAAAAATTAAATTGAATAAATTACTTTTTAAATTCAATTAATAAATTAATTGAATAAAGAGCTTGGGATAATGTTTCTGTTTCTCCCTCACAGTAAAGCGTGGTCCACCCGCCCCTGCCAAGGAAGCCGACCCCCCAAAGACAGCTCCTCCCTCCGAGCCTCGGCTCGAACCCACCTCCAACATCAGGGAAATCATCAAACAGTACAACAGCCGACCCCTGCAAGAACCCAAAGCCTTTGAGCCCGCCAGGTCAGTGTCAACAAGCTGCTTTTTGCAATCAGTCTCAGCTAATATTATGCATGGTTGAATCCTGTTTGGACCTTCTACACCTTGTTTATAAGTACAAGTGCAGCCAGGATGAGGTCGCATCACATTTACAATTTTTAAAATAAAAAATAGGTTAGGATATTGAAAGTTGGGCTGAGTATCTATACATTTTGGTTTTAGTAACAGTACTAAAACACTTTGTTCAATAATTAAATCAATTCATTAATTAAATTATTTGGCAAATATAAACAAGTTTTAACCCTTGTCGTCGCAAAATATTCCAAATGCATCATTTAAAAAAAAACTTTGCTTACCAATCAATAATTTTTGTATTAACAAAAAGCTTTAAATATTTATTTTTAAGACTTTCAAGTTACTTTTTTCAGAAACCACTTTGAACTTTGAACCTTTCCAGCCTTTCAGTTCATTAATTGTTGATGTATTTTCTCCTCATATTATAAATAGGCTCCCAGGGGTTCCAGCTAAGTATGGAGTAGATTAATCCCACAGCAGCTTCATTCACTAGAAATAATAACTTACTGTCATATTTGTGATTAACTGATTGCATTCTCTTCACAGACCTGCTGCAAAGCACTTTGTAAAGAAGGGTGATCCCAAAGCAGAAGCTCTGGCCAAACTCAGAACCAAAGCTCCAGTGCAACAACAGAAGGTCAGGATCGTCTGAAAAGTCAAACTATGACGACAAAAGAGAAAAAGAAAATGTATCAAAATTCACTGTGGTTCTCTACTTTGAATATATCATGACACATCGTCACATTTTCCACTGCTTCCTACTTACAGAGAGTGTGGGCGCCGCCTCCATCACCAGCCAAGCAGCCTCCTTTTAAGGCCCCCTCCCCGCAGAGTTCCCCTTCCTCCACCGGTCCGCGTGTCATCTCCAACAGCATGAGGGAGAAGCAGAGCTACCTGGCGGACCTGTTTGGCTCCGGGCCCTTCCAGCACGCTCCGCCCCCACCCCCCGACTCCCCGCCTCCTCCTCTGTACCCGGCACCCATCTTTCAGGACATTCCGGATCCGCCGCCCATGGCCGCTCCATCTCTCGGTGGGTGTCCATTGCCTCACAGAGCAGATGCATTTTCTATATAAAAGGCATCAGCTGTCACCTAGTCACACACTGGAACTCACATTAAAACTAATTATAGAGCCTGATAAACTTAACAATATTTATTTAACAGCCATAAACACACAGTAACAGTGTGACCTTACTGTCTGACCTTAGAACAGGCATTTCTCCTTCACCTTCTTCAGTGCAAAACTATACATCCACTACTTTATTAAAATCCATAGTCCAAAATCCATGTGACCACATCATTAAGTGCTAAGAGCAATATTATATTATATCGTATCATATATCATATTACATTGTATTGTATTGTATCGTATTGTATCGTATCATATATCTGTTGCTGTGGTAACATGTTGCAATTCATGTCATCAAATGCATTTGTAAAAATTAAATTAATAGTATACGCTATTTAGTTATGAGATGCCACTAAGCTGTATTAGTGAGTCCCTGACATACTGCATACCTGTATGTATTTATCCATCACATTCCACCAGACAACACAGTGCTGTCTTTGTTTTTCAGTCTGTTTCTCAGACAGTTCAGCCTTCTTGGAGGTTTATAAGTTTTTGGGTTATGAGTCCTCAGCAGCTAATTAGCGTTCAACCTAACAGGATCAAGCGTGAGAATGTTCATTTCGGTCTTTACTCTTTCTTATCTGCAGATACGATGTCAGAAGATGGGGACATTCGATCCCAGTTCCACCGCTTCTCGGCCGGTGTCTACTTCTCTTACTCCGGCATGCCGGGACAGATCTTCCTGCGCAAAGAGGTGAGATAAAGACACACACAACTGAACTCTAACCCTAGACTTAACCATAATTGGGGGGACAGACCCAAAGACTGGCTGAAACCTACAGAGACTAGACAGAGAACACATGATGCCTGTTTCCACGATTAGCAGATTTTGTGATGTTCTAGGGAGAAAGAAGCACATGTTGAATGGCCTAATAAACTCTGAGACAACACATTTGGTGATGCCTATGCTTTAACACTCGTGTTGTAAGACAACTGCCAGAATAAACATCTGGTGTAGGGCTGAAAACATTTTTAAAACTAATTTCTGATCATTTTGACTGATATAGCAATTCTGATATGATTTATGATATTAATCGGAATGATAAAATTGACATCCTTATTCTCATTCTCTTTAAAAAAACATATTAAAATGATTATGGTGTGATTTTTTGGGGGATCTGTACCAAACAAAGATGTTTTTGAATTGTGATTTATTTTTTTTAAATAACATTTTGATTCATTGTTCAGCCTTAATCTGTGTGTTCTTGTAACAAAACAGAAACAGAAATGTAAAGAACTGCTTTGGTCATTTATATTGAAATGCACATGATAGAGGGACTGAGATGGAGTAAAAACTATATGTTTGGATGTGATGGTGGATGGAGAGCTGAGTGCAACACAAACTGTAAATTCTAGAAAGAGAGAACATCCTCTGAACTAAAACCTGATGGTTGATTCTGAGATATTTACTTCTCACAGCACATTACACCTGGCTGCCGTTTGCCAGTTTTGTTTTTATTGATTTATTTCACACATGTGGCATCAACTTGTTTAAAATAATCTTAATGAGAACGCCATGAAAATTTAAATAATAACCGACTCAGTTCGGAACTTCACTGGTCCCTGCTTTAACCTGCGGGTGCCCATTTATTACTTTTGCCCCTGGTCCTTAGTAAGTCTGTGCACACCACTGCACCACAGCTGCATTCACACCATAGACTGTATATAAAATGGACGTAACATCCGTGACGTCACCCATTGGTTTGTGGACTGCTGCTTGGAAGCGAATAGTTTCGGATCTGGGCAGCGCCATCTTGAAAATTTCCGGTGCATGCCGGGTAAAAAAAAAACACGGATTCTACTTATATGGGCATCAGGAGGAGCATGAGGCGCCCTCCTGAACCTGTGAACCAATCAACCATACCCTGCTTTATCGTCAAATATAAAATCAGGGAGGCCAACATTTCACAAATGAACATCATACTGCATTGAAGAAGGCTTTAAACTAGCGATCGAGACCATAAACACATTTTGAAAACGTTTACTGAGGTTAGAAATCAAGTGAGAAGTTGGTGAATTCTCCATTGACTTGTATAGAGACGGAAGTCCTTTTGACACCAAAACGGTCGCCCCCTGGTGGCCTTTTGATAGAATGCAGTTTTAAGTTACTTCCGCGTTCGCATCATTTCAGAGGACCGGAACTCCCCGCCTGATTCACACTCATCAGCCTTTCACTCCAGAAGGGATTTAAAGTGGAAACCTCTTTGTTATAAATCCACTCATCATTTGTTTTACCTTTAGGTGTTTTACCCCAGAGAGAAGTTCGACCGGCCCTACATCCTCAATCTATTATGTGAGCAGGTGAGTATATTCACAGGTGTCATTATGTTTTATAGGCTACCTGTGCTAATTATCTCCCTCGCCTTTCAGTAGACAGTAGACATCAAACTCTTGATATTGTCATTGTGTAACATGTTTTTTTTAGATCATGAGGGACACTTACTCTGACAGCTGTGTGAGGATCAACAGAGAAGAGAGGAGGAAGATGAAGGATCTGCTTGGTAAGAAAAGAAAAGAAACCCTGAAAGCTGTAATAATGTTAATAAAAATGTTTTTGGTACAAGCAATAGTTTGGAAGGAATTCTATAATCTATACTTTCTAAATTAGTTTCTGTATTACTTTTCATTCTTTTGCCTCACTGTTACTCTCTCTTCAGCAAATTTCGGCATTGGAACGAGTATCAGCAACATCCAGGACGACAACATGAAGAAGAGGATCGTCATCGCTGCTCGGGACAACTGGGAGACCTATTTTGCTCGAATGTTCCCTGTAAAGGTAGTAGTAGTCATTTGTTTATTGGGACCATGTAGCTAATTTACATCTGCAGTCCCTCCAGTAGGTCAATATTAAAACGTATAACAGCACAATAACAAACAGTACAAAGCAAAAAAACACACAGGATACACATAAAATACAAAGTTACACATAATAGCACATCAGTGGTTACAGTGCTGAGAAGCTTTTAATAAACTTTTTAATTTGGTTTTGAATGTGCTGAAGGAACTGCAGCACATTCATGTCATCAAGTTGGACTTTCCACTGAGCTGTGGCTTTCACAGAGAAAGCCGACTACCCAAATGTAGTGTGATGAAATGATACGGTACAATTTCTTATAAAGTCAGCACCACAAAAAAAAGCGGTGGCAGAAGATTTTAAGAAAGATTTTTAGGAAAGTCACATCATAGTCAAGTTATAGAAAGTCAGAACCTTTTTTGTATCAGTATTTTTCCTATATGTTGAGTTGTTTTTTTTATATTCAAATCACTACCATGCTTAGCCTTGAAGCCAAACTGGTTATCTGTAGTACTCACATATTAAATTAACCAATCTAAAACAATCCTTTCCAGGACTTTAGACACCACGCTTTGTCCTTGATTACAGGCACAACAGACATCATAGAGTCTGGGGCATGAGTCATAAAACCAGTAAAACAAATGCCAAGAAGAGGTGCGGTGTCTGATCTGAACCAACAGCTTTATTATCAGATAGTTGTGCTATTGATTGATAGACCTCATTGGTTGTAATTCTCAATATATCACTACTGGAAACAGTACCCACTTTGTATGGGTCACTTTTTTTTGTGGCCAATATTCTAATGTAACTGATTCCATGGGTACCTACATAATCCCCGCCAGTGTTTATAACTCATTTCTCACAATACTTTCATTAGTTGAAGTTAGTTATCATTATTAACAAGTCGGGTCAATCGGAAAAATTATAAACATTAAACAGCTAAGAGTCAAATATATCAGAGCCATGTCAGGCATCCTCTTATGTATGTCTGTGTTGTAGCTGGACAGGGGGGACGCGCAGGTTTTGGGTGTGTCTCATCGTGGCATTCGTCTCCTGAAAGTGGTCAGAGCATCAGGCATCAACCCCAAACACCTCTACCTGCTCAGGAGCTACAGGTAAACATGCAGCACACACACACAAGCACTACAGACAGTAGACCTGTCACCATAACTACTCTTATTAGACCATTCATTGTCTCAGAAATAATCGAGATAAACCATATTATTGTCATTTGAAGATAATTTTATAAGTTATTTACCTTTAATTCTTCTACAGTCTCCACTCAGGACGTACACAGTGAGGAATGGAGGACATTACTTGTTTAGCCAATGTGACATGAATAGCCTCTTAGCTGCTAATGTGAAGTGTGGCAATATTGAAGTCAAAAAAATGATCAAGCTCATGTCCATGTATCATATGATAAGTCCATATATAGACGATATATTGATGATGTGGATAATTATGTTATTGTACGATAAAATAATAATGTGTTTTATTATATAAAGTGGTTCAAGTCATAACTTGTGTGCAAGGTCCTCGAGACTCAGCGCCAAGATCATATTTGGCCTATGACTTTTGGAACATCAGAATAAGAATCTGTTAATTAGCCAAGTATAATAAACAATGTCCATACTATAGCTGAGGACACTGCAGACAGGTCTTCAGTATTTATGTATTTATGGTTTCAGCATATAGTTGTACATTGTACAGTAAAAACATATGGGGGTTATTTTACCCACTTATTCTAGTATGTTTAGACTCAGTATACTTAAACTTTGAGCACTTTTAGGCCAACAAAAATGATTGAATAAAAACGTAGGCCTGCATATTAATATCAGTGTGTATATGATACATACATACAAACTGCTCAGTGAATGAGTGTAAAAGAATCTTGCCAAGCACTTGATATCTTTTGACCCTCATTCTAAGCTGCATAAAACAAGTTTATAAATGGTTTATAACTCAGTGTAATGTAGTTATGAGCAGATATAAGTGTTTATTTTTTCTGTACTGAGAATGTGGAAGTGTGGGGAAAATAAATGATAAATACATATAGATTGGGGTTGCAATGGGAGCAGTGTGGACTGGTAATCTCAGTATTGCTATATGCTTTGTTAATGTAGTTTTGCAGAGCTGCTGTCAGTGAAGCTCCAAGGTGCAGACAAAGTTCAACTGGAGCTGAAGGGTGAGAACTTAGTGCTGCATTCCAACAGAGCTCCTCAGATCACTGCCATGATCCAACTCTTCCTCTTCCTCCTCATCAAGGTAGCTTTATCATCTTCATCATCATCTTTTGACCATTGAGTTGTTATATCTCCCTCACTGACATCTTTCATCCAGCTCTGGTGGATGTGTTAGTTTCATCCCTCCGGCCTCTGACAGTGTACACTCTTTATTGATGTGCCTCTGTGCTCTCCAGGGCTCGGACCATGTGGTCGCTCTGAAGAGTTATGTGACAGATGACACCAGTCTGCTCAGCTTCAGCAGAGGTGATGTCATCAAACTCCTGCAAATGGATACACTCGAGAGAGGTGAGCAGCCCAGACACCAGACAACATAAACTGCATTAGGCTTTTCTAAAGGAGAGGGAAAGCTGAGAAGTCATTATTCATTCATTCATTATTTGAAAGACAATGTCCATATTATCCACATTCACATGATAAACACTTTTGGTAAAACTATACATTACACATTATTGTCAAATACTACATTGTCTATCCAAAGCTATATTTGTGCTACATTTCAAACATGATTTAAGACTGACATCTGCCAATCACCCCACTGAAATTCATAAACATCATAGGAGCTGATATTTATTCATCAGTAATGATCATAGAGCTGGCCAATCTGTTAAACACCGTAGCCAATCACAAACATGAATACACACTTCTTCTACCTTCCCTCTATGGACAAAATCCTCCAGTTAGTATCATCATTCCATTTAAGAATATGTATTTTTTCTCTTTAATAACATGACTTTTCACACTGCATTACATGTAGTGTGAGTAATGTATTTCATTGTTGTCCAGCAGAGAGCTACATGGACCTGCCTATCATTTATTAGGCACTGATGATTTTAACACAGCATGGACAATAAAATAAACAATAAAAAAACAAACAATTCATTCAATCATTAAAGAAAAATTCTATATAAATGTAATTTTAACTTTTAAAAAAATATGTTTTGTCGCGAATTGAATTGAGGGTCTTGTATTTCCAATTAGGGCAGACATACTGTAATACCGTTATTAATCCAAATACCATCTCCATTTCTTCCAATTCCTGTTACGACTTGACTTTTCATTTATTTTGGAACAGTTAATGCATCTAAAATAAGGAAATACTTAAAAATGTGTATTGAGTTTTACTTTCATTTTGTTAATTTTGTTTTAATTTAGTCATTTTACATCTTCCATACATATAAAAGGAATAGGTGTGAACTAATCTAAATGAAATTTACCATATTGTTCATATATATAGTTAATTATTATTATTAAACTATAGTACTGTATAAATATGATGGTTGTTTGGGTCTTATTGGGTTTATAATGCATATCAATAACTGCTTCTTATCACCAGGCTGGCGTTTTGGCACCCTGGGGGGACGCTCTGGTCTTTTCCCAGAGGACTTCACCCAGCCATGCGCAACACCAGACTACCACTGCCTCCACCTTGATCGACGAGATGATAGGAGGAAAAGCATGAGGGTCACTAGACCTCGCAGTCCTATAAGATCTCTCAGTCCTCTCAATCCTGTCAGTGCTGTCGGTACTGTCAGTGCTGTCAGTGCTGTCAGTACTGTCAATCCTGTCAATCCTGTCAATCCACCCAAGGGCCCGTCTCCACGTCCCGCCACCAGAAACAGCGTTGTTTCAAAACAGCCCAGCAGAAAGCCTTCGATGCAGAGCATCCACGGCGCAGCCCTGGAGCCGGAGGTCATCACAGTCATGGTTGAGTTTTCCATGAAATACTTCAGGTATAATACAAGAATGATAATTATTGTTTTTTAATAAAGTTTAAATGGTTTGGACTCATTTTGGGTTATCATTATATGTTCATCACAGAGTGGGGACGACAGGTCTGCCGGCTAATGGAAGGAACTTTACAGAGACGATTCTACACAGTCAGGTAGCACAGTACAAACATATACCAGGTCTAGTCACTGCTTATACTTCATTTTGTACACAGTGCACTGACACATCTGTATCGTGTATTTATTTCCAGGTGGCCATACAGGAGTCCCTCATTCTCTACAACGACCCTGATCTCAATGAGTTATCAGTGGAGTGCTTTATTAGTGAGTGCCTCGACTTTAAACTTCACACCACTTTTTTCACTTTTTGCACTATTTCTTCATCACTTCTCACGCTCTCCTCTCACCTCCAGCCCTGATGCAGTTCATGGGTGACATTCCCATGCAAAAGGGTAACAGCCCAGAAGAATGCTTGAGCTCCATCATAATGGTCAGTGCTCATTCAGACCGTGTATCTGTGAGTTTGACTTCAAATAGAGATTAACCAATGAGTTCCTGTCTTCTGTTCAGCTCGGGAAGGAAAAGGAGCTACTGAGAGATGAAGTCTACTGCCAGATCATCAAGCAGACCACCAACAACCCAACCAAGTAAGTGTGTGTGTGTGTGTGTGTTTCATGGTGCTTTAAAAAGAAATGAAAGGATTTGAAATGAGGCCAGAACAATTAACTATATACCTCTGTGCTCTTAGCATGAGTCAATCAGTTGTAAAGTAATACACAAATACTCCACAGATCCAGCTGTACTATGGGCTGGCGGCTGTTTAACCTGGTGACCGGGTTCTTCCCCTGCTCTGGTACTCTGCACCCTTACGTCTCACGTCACCTGCAGGACATCTCTCAGGACTACGAACACCCGTACCAAGGTAGAGGAAACACAAGCCGATGCACACACACACACACACACTCACTCTGCAAAAAAACACACTCACACTCCTTAATGTCATTTTAGATTTTTTTTAATCTACTTATCTTATTTTATTTGTCTGTTTCTTTTGTCTCTTAATCTCTTTTTTTAGTCCAGCTTTTATTAAACTTAACTTAACTTTTTTTTTTTTAATCGATTTTAACCTCGTTTTTACTTTTATTAACCCTTCTTTGCTCTCTTATTTTACTTATTTATTAAATTATTTTATTCATGTGCTCATTTTTTTTACTTATTTTATTTACATTTTTTAAACATTTTTAACGATCTTATTTTCTCTTGCATGCATCGGTCTCAATTTTTGTCTTTTAATTTGTTCTTTGTGTTTTATTCCTTTTCTTTATGTTGTCACATACAACATCACAAATAAAGTTTGATTGATTGATTAATGTGCTTAATGTTTATATAAAACACGCTTTTCAATGTAAAACACTCTTTGCCTACAGAGCTGGCGAACGTGTGTCAGGATAACCTTCAGCGCTCTCTCAGTTTCGGCGGGCGCCGTAACATCCCCTCGCATGTGGAGATGGAAGCCATAATGGCAAGTTGACCTACTCACTAATGCTTAGTCCCATCATGTTCTGTATCTAAAGCACAGCTGACTGTGAGTGTGTGTTGGTTTTTTCTACAGGCTGGTAAAACCTCACGACGCATTCCTATCAAGCTTCCAGGAGCGGTGGACTTCCCCATCAAGATCCGCAGCTTCAGTGTAAGATTTAGTTCTACCCGCTGATCTCTGCATGATAGCGTTGTTATTTCATTATCAACATCTGTTTTTGTATGTTTTATCTTTGTCTAGATGGTAGCTGAAGTGGTAACAGAGTTCTGCGGGGAATTGGGAATCACAAATCCCTCAGAAATCAAAGAGTACTCCATCTTCGTCAACCGACACGAAGGTAAAACACTCGTTCTAAATGTTCCTGTAACTGATGTAGGATGTGTGGTTGAAATCATCTGTCATTATGTAACCTGACGGGCCGGAGAACCAATCTGAGAAGCCGTCCTCGGATACTTGGCAGGTGATTGGATGAACCATCTGTCTATCACTGTCTTACCTTGTGAGACAACTGGGTTCACACAGGAATCCTTACAGGGTGCTGATTGGTCGGAACCACCGCTGTTTTGGACACTTGAAGCCTGAGAAAATGGATTTTCACATGATCTATTTTTGAAATAATTAAATACAATAAATGTCCTTCACAGTTTGACGTAATTATGTGAACTACATCATGAAAGGATCCACTGTCCACTGTACATATACATGTATTTGTATGTATGTATTACAGATAAATAAATATATGGATGCATAAATAGTAAGGTGCCACAGTAGCATGTTAGATTCTACAATATGGATATGTGTGTGAGTGAGAGTGTGTGTGGGAGGAGTTCAGGGGTTCGGGGATGGTTCAACAGTAAGCCTCAACCAGACTTAATGTTAACATATCATTCATTTGTCTAAAGAGAAGAAGAAAAGAGAACTTCCATTGAAGTAGTGCAGAACGAATTACTCATAATTAAAAGTTAAAAAAAATTACTTTACTTTAAAAATATTGCTGTATTATCAGCAAAAATGTAATTACACTACCAACATTATATTAACTCATTCGACTTCAGGTAGACTTTAGAGTGAATGAAGAGTGAATACACTGAAAAGCTTCATCTTACTGTTGAATGATGGTTTTGCTGTGATCAGGATCAGTGAATAGAGGCAGATATAAAAAAAAGTCATTTTCCTCCTCCTAACTCCTCCTCTCCTCCTCTGTCAGATGAGACGGTGCGCCCTCTCCACCCTGAGGAGTACCTGTTCGACTTCCTGGTGGACGACGCCTCCATCTTCCTGTCGCTGAGGAGAGTGATGTGGAGAACGCCTCTGTTTTTCAACGGCGACCTCTATGTGGATTTCCACTACCAGCAGGTGAGTTCCCAGTCCAGTCTGCAGCACGAGATCATTCCTGACTACTGCTCCTGTTTCCATCCAGCTGTTAATACCTGTGTCTTTTTGTGTGTGTGTGTGTGTGTGTAGCTCCTGGGCGACTACCTGAACGGGCAGCTGATGCTTTCTACTGCTGGACCCTCATTAGTGCAGCAGGTAGCAGAGCTGGCAGCGCTGCAGCATGTGGGTCATGGAATGAATAACCAGCCTACAGTGTGAGTCTCACACACTCGTACTCTCATCAGTTAAACATCATCAAACTGGACCGTACATGCAAACACCAAGACACACCTTTGTATGCTTTTATACTCGGCTAAAATAAACAGATTCTTATTCTGATGCTTTTCGGCCTATTGGACAGCTTGAAAAGAATCAAATCCAACACACACACACACACACACACACACACACACACACACACACACACACACACACACACACACACACACACACACACACACGCATTCAGCAGGTATCATTTTGAAATTGTCCCTTACTTTTTATAAATATATTAATGTCTTACATCTTTAACCTTTATTTAACCAGGAAGTCACATTGAGATTAAAACCTCTGAGTCAGTTAGCAGAATCACATACAACAGAATAACAAAAATATATAGTGTGAAACAAAATGTAAAGTGAGAAATACAAATCATAACAAAGGCAGCCATAAATAGGCACATCTCAATTGTTCATTTAAGACAACTGCAACTACAAGTGAGAGCGTCTAGTATTCTACGTTTAAAATCATTTAAAGGGAAGAAGGTTTCTAGTTTCAGTTTGGATTGAACATCATTCTAGGACCAGGGTGACCACAGCAGTGGTGGGTCTGAAAGCAGAGTTAGTGATGATGTCATGGCTGAGTGATACAGGGGATCAAGTTTTGATGAGGTGGATGGCGAGGCAAACCTGTCTCTGCCATATTGTCAAAATTGACTCATATATATATCTGAGTATGTCATATATGTGTTCATTCAGTCCATGTCCATTATTCTCAAGGGGCGCTGCTCAGCAAGTGAAAACAGCTGTATAATGTTTTTGGTGCCTCTAGAGGAGGTTTGTCAAGTCTGGAGTCAGGATGAAGTCAGGGTGTGGTTAGCCTAGCCTAGTCTGGCTCTGTCCAAAGTTCAAAAAGACACCCATAAACACCTCTAAAGCTATCTAATTAACATGTTATATCTTTTTTGTTTAATTTATACACAAACAGAAATGTAGTCATTTTATTTATATTATTTTATTATTATTTATTATTACAGTCTGGGTTATCAGATATGGTCAGTGAACACAGGTTTTAGTGTAGACAACCATACAGTGATGAATGAGTGTTGAACTATTCCTTTACACTGCTAGATACTGAAGTCTAATGTGTGCTGGGAGAGAGAGAGAGAGGGGAGACTGTTAATGATTCTGGGGGCCTGGAACGTTCCAAACATTACAGATGTTTATTCATTGTGTCTGAGCTGTAGTTGTGTTGAATAAAGATAATGTATCTCTGCCAGTAACCTTCTTTATGCATTTAAATCATCTAAATGAGGTTATTGTAATGTTCAGACTTTAGGGACTGTATAAGACGTATTAGTGGGGGATGAGTTGGTCAGAAAAGGATGAGGGTTTTGTATTTTTTAATTTTGGCTCAAAAGAAGTTAGTCTATATTTTTGGGAGAAGGTGTTTCAGCTTTTATTCATCCCAGATTTATTATTTCATAGGGCGGCCCCTAAAAGTCGATGCGTCAGTCAATATGCTGCTGAGTCAGCTCACATTCTTTCAGTTGATTTGCTGCCTTTTTATATGACACATCATTTACATGACACTGAGAAACACAGCATTACAGACTGTAAACTTTATACAGATGTTTGCCTCTAAATGGCCTCATTACATAACTATGAGACAGAGGACAGCGTTACACAGAGTGTTTTACTGCTCCAAGTTCTCAGCTCTAGTATGAAATGCAGCAAAGTCAGCTAAACTCCTATTTAAATACAGTGTTATTAGCGTCCTGCAGGAGAGACGCACTAATACCAGGACACACCTCCCCTCCCTTAGTCTCCCTAAGTCGACTGAAAATCCTGAGTCAGGGAAAGCTCAATCATTTTTTCATTGATCCTTCAATTACCCTTTTAGCATCTTTTTATCTCTATACTCAAAATGTATTTTGCAATTTTTATACTTTGTTATAATTCTATAAATATATTATGATGATATATTATAGGAGGGGATATTGTCTTTTTTTTTAAGTCAGTAGGAGGATCCAGAGAAAATCTTAATAAGGCTGCAGAGGGCCTTACTTTTATATAAAATCAATAATAAGATTAAGCCCTCCTCCCAACCCTAATCATTTCCACACAGTCCCTAACTTCAGCTTCAGTGTGTTGAAGACTAGTGCATTCTTACTTTTGGTAATCCTCTAAGCTGACTAATGGGTCAAACCTCTAGCATCATCTACATGTATGAACATGACTGATAGTGTGTTGTGTGTGTTTGTCCATCAGGCCGGAGTTAAAGGAGTACCTGCCTTCACAGGATGGGGTCCACAGTAAAGTGGAGGAGATCCACACTTTCTGTATGGCACAGTTAGCTTCCATGCATTCCCTCAATCCTCAAGACGCTAAAATGCGATTCATAGGTAAGTAGAGAGTCCATCTTCCTGTCCTCTCCTGTCTGCTCTGAACTGTCCCTGATGCTAGCTGTATTTATCTGATCTGTTGCCTGCAGAGTTTGTGAGCAGCCTGCCTCTGTTTGGCTCCAACACTTTCTTGGCTCAGAAGGTGAGCCAGCGCGGCTGTCCTTCCCCCTGCATGGTCAGCATCAGCCAGGAGGGGATGGTGTTCATTAACCCTAAAACACAGGTACTGACACAACTTACTGTCCTGTTATTCCACATGTTTTAAAGAGCTTCTCCTGATCTCCACTGATTTAGAGAGACTTGATATTGTCTCTATAGTCAGACGTAGACTGATTACAGTCTATTCTCTCCAATAACAGTCAGTATTAAGGGGAATTAACAGCAACATATGTTAGATTTCATTAACAGGAGGAAAATAGAAATACTTTGAATGATACATTTAAGTTCTGACAGTCAATAAGTCTGACTTTTTGTGCCATATTCAATATCTAAAGTTAACCCGTTAATGCTCAAATGTTTTCTTGAAGGACACAGTTTGAGTCCTTGAAAGGTTTGAACAAGTCTCACATTTTTAAAATGTTTAAAGGCTTCTAATGGCATAAAACAGTCCTCTTTAACCATGTAATGCCACATTTATACACGTTCTCTTATCATTCAAAAATTGAGGATTTTTTGGTGTGTGTGTGGCTAGATAGAAACAGCTCTGCATTCATTTAATGATGTGTGTCTCTTTGTGCTGCAGGAGCGAGTGTTTACGATATCTCTAGCAGATGTGCAGTCCATGCGCACCATCCGCCCCAAGAAACACAACAAAGTGCCATCAATGGACATCAATTATGGCGATCCAAGCCGTCCCAAAAAAGTCACCATTCAACTCAAACAGGTACAGTAACGACTGAGAGGAGAATTCTTTTTGATCTTTTTTCCTATATGTTTGGATGGGGTGGCAATTTACAATATCACCACTAGATGTCACTAAATCCAACAGACTGCTCCTTTAAATTAAAATATTTGAAAGAAAAAGATTGATTTTGCAATTCATATTTTACTCATATTTTTTTTTAACATATATACCAAATCATGTTTTACTAAATTTTTTTTTTTTTTTTTTTTTTTACATATATACCACATCATATTTTTACACATATACCTTACACATGCACCTTTTGGACGTTTCAAATGTTTTATCTTAAACATCTCAACATCTACTTGTAATTGCTTTGTGTAATTGTATTTTATTTTATCTATTTATTTATTTTTATTTTTGTTTTTTTTACTCTTGATTTTATTGTTATTTATGAGGGGTCACCCACGATGATCTCTCAAGTATCTATAAAAGTTTACCACATATGGTCTTTGGAACCTCAGACACTAAGGAAGTGAAGGCAGTATGACTTAAACATGAGCTTATCTTAACTTATTACCTACTGAGGACTCTGCTATGTGGTGATATCTTGAATCTTACATGACTTTATGCATTTGTATCTGACATTAATCTTCTGTTTGATCTTTGCCCCATTCAGGCCAAGCAGCTGTGCCACACCCTCGCTCTGATAATGGAAGAAGAAATCCGACCATCAGTCACCAGCTCCATTTCAAATCGCTAGTCCACACACACACACACACACACACACACACACACACACACACACACACACACACACACACACACACACACACACACAGTACTTATTCTTTAATGACTGTTGACCATGACGTTGGTGTTAAACATTTTTGTTAATTTATCTTATGTCTTTGTTTGTAACTTCTTGAACAGTGAGTCATTGATGAAATGGACTGAAAGATAACATGAATACATGCTGATATTATCTCATGTTCAGATTAGTGATCATTAAGAATATAAATGAATACAGGAGGGATTATGAATACCAGGAATCCACCAGTTGTTATAAGATGAATCAACACCTTGAATCTGTTCTTTTTGTGCATTAAAATTTCTGAGACACCATACATGAAATGTAAAGTTTTAATTATTTGTTATAATGACGTCCTGTAATATAAGTGAATAATTTATAAACATTAAAAAAAGATGTTGATTAATTAAATCTCGTGTTTAATGAGTGATTACTTTTCATGATTTTTTTTCTTTTTTCAAACAATATTTTATGAAGATTTTACACACATACAAAAAAGAATTAAAAATGTAAAAGAAAGCCATGTAAAACCTTAAGGTTTGACATACACACAGGTAGTTAAATAAACCATTATATCAATATGAAACAGGTATAGAAGAAGGAAACTAAAATCAGCAGTAGTGAGGACATGCATTATAGGATGTTCTAAGAAAAGTTTCCATATTTTCATAAATTGTACAACAACAAATATCTTGAATATCAGGGGGAAAAGATTCAGTTTTACTGGTGTGATGTAAGTTTGCATCAACCATCTGGACTGCATTCATTTAACTTTTGTCTTGATTGTATTTTGTACCTTTTAAAGCATATCAAGCCAATCTGCTTCATGTGTATCTTCTCCAGTATGTGCTGCCCAGGCCTCTAGACCAGGGGTAGCAAACATCCAGAATCGGCCCGCCAAGGGGTCTCATTCACCCATTCACACATATTCATACACTGATGGCAGGGGCTACCACACAGGGTGAAACTATCCATTCATACACATTCATACACCGTTGGCACAGCAACGGGAGCAATTTGGGGTTAAGTATCTTGCCCAAGGACACATCGACATGTGGACTGGAGGAGCCGGGAATCTAACTGCCAATCTTCCAATTGGTGGATGGCCACTCTGCCTCCTGAGCCACAGCCGCCCCAATTTTTTAGATAACAATTTTTCTGTTGCTTCAGAGGTTTTTCCACCCTGACCAGAATACAATGAATACATATTGTGGTCATATTTAAACCATTCATATATATATAAAAATAAATATTGCAAAATGTTGTCAATCAGCAGCTTCTGTGCAAAATACATAATGAGACATAATGTTGAAATTCCACTCATTTTTCTTAAATACATAAATGCTTTATTATAGTAAAGTTATAATATATATATATTATATTGTTTGTAGGTTTTTATGCAATGGTTTTACTGGTCTAGCCCACTCGAGATCTAATTGGGCTGTATGTGACCCCTGAACTAAAATGAGTTTGACAGCCTTTCTCTGGTCTGTCTTTAGATGATTCCTGTTCATGTCCCAGCAAAGTCTCATAGAATAGTGATACAATTTAAAACAATCTTAACTACATTCTTGAAGCCTTAAATTGTGTCATGTCCAAAAATGAAAATATTAGATGACACAGGTGTTCACCAGTAGGGGGCAGCACTGCAGCATCAACAGTACAGTTTACTGTGTTTCTGCATTGTTTCACTGCAGAATAATGGAGTCAAAATCATCTTTCACTCAGTCTATTGTCTCACTCAGTAGTCGGATTCCACTGGTTGATGTGTTAAAAAGGCTTTTGTAGAATCATGTGATATGTAAATGTAGGTTGAACAGTGAGCTGCAGGGTAAATCCTTTCATCCTCTCTGAGCATACATGTGACTAAGCATTACATTGAGAATCTGAAAAAGAATTTTATAGTTAACAGTCGCTTTATAAATGATTTTTATTCTTCACAAATTCTTCCCTTTTGACAAAGAACATTTGAAGTTTACTTTAAAATTGTCTCTTTAGAATATTCTGAAGATTTCTCAGTTTGACAAAATACTGTTCAAACTCACCATCATTTTCTGTTCACGTCTAGGAAGGCAAGACACGTTTATCTGTATAGCACAATAAGACAATTCAAAGTGCTTTACATAAAACATAAAACATAAAATGCATCAGGACAGAATATAAAAGCGACTCGTGGCAAAATAAAAAAAACATTTAAACATGATTAAAAGTGTTCAATTGGAAATGAAATGAAGCTAAAATAGAAAAAGACAAATAAAACAGGAGAATAAGAAGTTACAGTGAAAGGAAGTGTATTGTTGGTTATACAATGCAAGAATATGTCACTGCAGTAGTTCAGTTTAAAGAAAAAAAAAAAGCTTTAAAAAGCCGGAGTGCACTAGAATTCCAGCAGTGGGGATATTACTACTCAAACACCTTGTGTACTTTGCATATCATATGTGTGCCTCATAATCACATTTAAAATCCCAGAATAGTTTTTTCTAAACCCTGATTTTTAATGATAAAAAAAACAAAAAAACATTAAGGCACATTTACCCAATTAACTTAGTGAGGCTGGTTCAATTACAGGTTGAATGTGTGTAACTTGAGGTCACATTCATGGTATAAATGCATATTATGTTTTACTCACATACAAGTACATCTTTTCACGAGCAGAACTCTCTCTCTCTCTCTCTCTCTCTCTCTCTCTCTCTCTCTCTCTCTCTCTCTCTCTCTCTCTCTCTCTCTCTCTCTCTCTCTCTCTCTCTCTCTCTCTCCAGTTGGAAGGCAGAGCTGACAGCTATTGATTTAAACACAGTGTGAAATTACACTGTGGAGGCAACCTGACCTCACTTTACTGACTCAGTACTGACCAACAAGACGCAGCCTGAAGGTTAGAGGACTGCAGTGGCTTGTGTGTGTGTGTGTGTGTGTGTGTGTGTGTGGTAACGACCACCACAATCAAAATCAAGTGCAGGTTAATGCTTAGCTGACTCAGATTTGTTGTTCATACTCAACTTGTCTTGTTGAAATTTTTGCCAAAATGAAATACTATATGGCCAGAAGTATGTGGACACCCAATCTAACTATATGAACGCTGCACACATAGGTGATTGTTTTCATCTCATTCAGAAACCATTCATCTTCATTCTTCAGGCACCTGGCTGTAAGGATTTGCTCCCATTAACTAATATCTCACCATTATAGTTATTATATCATGTTGAGTTTTTGTTGATATTGTTTGTTATGTGTGTTATTGTGGAGGCTATCAAATGTTATCTCTTTATACTGACAGATGTTTCAATCTTTCATCCAGCTCCCATTTATATCAATGAGAGGTCAAACATCTGTCAGTATATAACCTGATACAATTCAACATCACCACAAACTAAAACCTCCAAAATCACTATTAAGTTGAATCAGTTCAACAAAAAAACAGAACATCAGAGCTTCTATGAAAGTATGATATTAATCAAGGCTGCATTAGAACCCCCAGGGGCCCCTGGACCCTGAAGCTGAACCCCCCCAGGCGGCTTTTATTTTATTCCGATTGGATAACGCTGCTGTTGAATGGAAACCTTGTAACTCCATATTATATATTTTTTCTCCTATCCTTGAGGACCCCTTTCTGCTCAAGGCCCCCTGGGAACTTGCCCAGAATGCCCGTATGGTAGATCCGGCCATGATATTATTACAGTATTTAAGCACAAAACTGAAATAATGAAGATCTTAAAACCTGATTTTGACACAGGGGTCCTTTAACATCATATAAAATGAAAACCTCCCTCATCATATCCTCACCTCTTCCATATCAGTTCATTAATGGTGTGCACTCCCAACTGTTTAAGTAAATTAAGAATAAACCAGTTGATACTTAGTACATCTGGCACTGTAGAGTCCTCTGGAGGTCTTTGGTTGATAACCAGCCTTGCTGATAAGGTCTGGTTTGAAGACAGTGTTCCAGTTGTTCAGGGTTGTTGGATGAGGTTGAGGTCGTTGTTCTATGTAGGCCAGTGACGTTCTGCCACATAAAACTGGGAAACCATTTCTTTATGAAGCTGGCTTTGTGCACAGACACGTTGACATGTTGAAACAGGAAACAGACAAACACAAACTATTGATACAAAGTTTAAAATATCACTGTTTGCTATAATATTGAATAAGAGGCCAAACCATGAAAATCAGCTCCAGAGTAAAAGTACACAGAACTATGTGGAAACACTATTTCACCATTAGTTTTCTCATAATGTTTGTGAGGTTAAACTAAAGTCATTCAAATGGGAATTATATATTCACTCAAAGTGCCTGAATGTTAAATATTAGGCTTATATATGTTCATGAGCCCAGTTCTTAGTTTAACCCTCCTGTTGTCCTCGAGTCAAGGAAGGAAGGGAGGAAGAAGGAAGGAAAGGAGGAAGAAGGAAGGAAGGGAGGAAGAAGGAAGGAAAGGAGGAAGAAGGAAGGAAAGGAGGGAGGGAGGGAGGAAGGAAGGAAGGAAGTAAAGGAGGGAGGAAGGAAGGGAGGAAAGGAAAGAAGGAAGGGAGGTAGGAGGGAGGGAGAAAGGAAAAGAGGAAGGGAGGAAGGAAGGAAAGATGGACAGAGGAAAGAAGGAAGGGAGGGGGGTAGGGGGAGGAAAGAAGGAAGGGAGGAAGGAAAGGAAGGAAGGAAGAAAGGGGGGTTGAGGGAAGAAAGAAGGAAGGGAGGAAAGAGAGAGGAAGGAAAGAAAGAAAGAGAGAAGGAGGCAGGGAGGAAGGACAGACGGAAGGAAGGGGAGGAAAGAAGAAACAGTCAAAACAGACGGGGTTAATTTGACCCGGGAGGACGACACGAAGGTTAAAGTAGACGTGCTCAACCTAAATCAGAGAGTCAGATGTGTGCAGGTATTCAGATGTTATCCATCTGTCAGTCTCAAGGGCAGCAGAGTTATTTACACCATGCTGAGGCTTTCTGTCTGCAGTGATCTCTCTGTGGAGCTGTACCACACAGACACTGTCACTATCATCTGTCTGCAGCAGCAGACGCACGCACACATGCACACACGCACACACGCACACACACATTATTTCAAGTTATACTTCACTTTCTTCTGCTTTGCTCTCATACATTTTAACTTGCATGTTAACTTGAGTCACAACGCTGGTTAAAAACTGAATTGTGTCAGTCTGTCTAGAGAACATTAACTGATGTTCTTTGTCTTTCCTTCCTACAGCTTTACTATAATTATCCCAAGTAAGCAGAGGTGGAAGAAGTATTTACACCTTTTATGTAAGTAAAAGTGGCAAAAAATAGTTCTGGTTGAGTTTTACTCAAGTTAAATACAAGAAGTTCATTAGAAACATATACTTATAACGTATATACATAAAGGACAGAGTCGTGATTTTTCAAGACTGTCTTCAGGCAACAGTGAGAAGCCCAAATGAAACTGAGTTTTTCTTATAATCATTCCTCCTGTTGATACTGACCATTAGAAGATCTTTGGGGATCATGAAGGATAAACATGTATTTAAAAGTTGATCTGAAGCTAATATGAAGCTTCGTCCAAATGAGTCAAATCTTCATCTTCTATGTTTCAACGTTAGTGTTTTTAGTACCAAAGTCTTTTTGTTACTATTCTTCCACCACAGCTCAACAGGGAAACACTAAGAGGGAATTTGATGCTAAAAAGACTGTAAATGTGTCAGATATCACTGGATATGACTAACTCACACTGATGAAGCTCAATAGAAGCTGATCATCTACTTTTAAATGACTGTGTGGACACACTGTGGATTTAGTCCTCCATCACTTCCATTGAAAGCACATTTGAAGGAGATCTTTTAATAGTCAGTATGAACAGGAGGAATGATTACAGAGAGGAAAACCTCTTTACTGTTGTTATGAACACATGACTGTTTGTTTAAGACAGACTTTAAAAATTGTGAACCTGTCCTTTAAAAGTGCTCAAAGTTGTTATTATGCAGGAAAATGACCCCTGTAAGTGTAAACCAACATTTATGCACCAAAAATTGCACTAAAGATAAAAGAGAGACCGTCTGTTGTTAGTACTTATAGTCTTTGCATGTCGTGTTAGATTTGATACACTCTCATATTGTTGAGCTCACTGTTGGGAAGGAGATTCCTTATCACAGTGAACCTAACTGAAGTTTGGAAAATAAAGGTAAAATCATTAAAAGACAATAAAATCGGATGTCATCCTGTCCCCTTGAGAGCCAAGACATCTTTGTTTAATTAAATTAATGTTGTTTTCTCTTTTTAAAGTACTAAAGTTTAATACTTCCCTAAACTTAAATGTCAATATATCAATCATACAGTGGGCTCGTTCCTTATAGTGCTGCATTCAGGTGAAACTGGACATTAGGATTACCAGGTAGAACATACAGGAATTACTGGAATTACGTCCCTACGGCTCACTAGCATTCAATTGCCTACTTTAGATTTGATCACACCCTGAACAGCATCAGCATAACTCTGTGGGTTTTAGTTTAACAATGCAATAATCTGTATGCTGTAAATTGTTAACTATGTGAAATGGTGTACTACATAAAAGCTGATGAGTAACAACCAGGCAATGGGAACCTACTTCGTGGTGTATGATAGTTTATAACATGTTGTAGAAAGCTGTATTTTATTTTTTACAGCTATTTTTTTTTTTTTTTACAGCTATTCTCATTGTAATTGCATTTATTGGGAATATTGTTATAGCTATTATAACTCAATATTCAGACGCCTTTGAGCGTCGCGGGTTGGTAGCTACTCGTCGTCAGTAAACGTGAGGTTTCCTATTTCAAAATAGAACCACAAACAATCTTAAATCTACCGTCGCCCACTCAGAGCCCAGCCAATCAAAGGAGAGAGTACTCTGGCGCCGTCCAATAATATCACACTATTGCTTCTTCCAGGCAGAACGCAACCCAACATGGCTGCTGCTATACGGTAAAGACACACAACTACGGTTGCACTCGGTAGAAAAGCACACATTCATAAGGATATCAACAGCGACCTAAAAATAACAGAAGGTGAGTTCTCAGACTTCTGCTGTATATATCTATTGGTTGTGTTGTTGCGTAGTTAACGTTAGGCGGAAGCCTCGGTTCTGTTAGCATCTGCGTTTGACATCTAGCCGCCGCTGTGCGGAGAGGACGGCAGCATCAGCTAGAACTGAAACGCGTTTACATTGTTGCACTAATTGTTGTCTACATGTGTACTTTCTACCTGTCGTTAAACATGTCATGCTATATTGTTGTTAACGTTCAACACGACTTATCATTGTCGTCTTTTGAAATGTGGTGCTGCCTTAATTCCCTGAAGTGTTAATTATCTGAAATAACAACATAGTTTAATTGAAGCAACAGTACTTATGAGCTATTGTAAATGTGATTTATTATGAAACGGATATACAGCGGTGCCATCGTGTCGCACTGACTTCTAAATATTTGTTTAAAAACATGTGCTGCGAGGTTTCCCCTCTAATTTAGCGGTCAGTGAAGGCAACATCGCGGATGTATAGTGTAATGGATGAGTTATGATGAGTATAATACTTCTGCTTTGATATGATATATGTTGTTAGGGTTTGGTATCACCTCGGTTTTATCCCTATATATTACAGCTTCTAGAACAGTACCGGTGCCGATATTTTATAAACGGTGGACGATAATAGGCTAATTAATGGCTTTATTATAGCAAGGGCTAAATTGATCAATATGTTAACTCAGTTTTGACATATAATGTTACCTTAATATATAAATAAAAACAAAACACTTTACAAATTTACACAGTAAATAAAATCAAAGCCAGCTACACTCATTTAACACTAAGTAGCAGTTGCAGTATTAATTACAGCAAAATACATTTTTCATTGGGATCAATAATTCTCTCTGTAACAGCAACATTCCTCCATTCTCTGTTAAGTAAAGGCAGAGACTGTCACTGTAATGACAATAGCTGGTCCACATTAAATGACAATCCACTGTAAGTGAGCCTGGTCATGTTAGGTTAACCCTTTAGCAACTTCAGCAGTATGGTAGATCAGCAGGTGGGAAGCAAAGAACAGGAACTTGGTTTGGTCTGGTGGCACTAGTTGTATAGGAAGCGGTGCCATATTGTCAACTGTAGTTGTGCAAACTTGTTAGTCGTCAGCTAAGCATTTAAAATAGAGTCAATTGTAAACTTCAAGTTTAAGGCAATTTGTTCTTTTTATTTCACCGCTGACCACCTTGTTTTGTTCAAGAAGTAGCTCGCTAAGTTCAGTTGTATTGGCCCATTTTGGAACGGTCTTGTCGAACATCTGTTGTCAGGTTCGGTATGGTGTCGAAGTCTGTTCCCCCGTCCATATGCGTTTAACCTTAACCTTCACCTTCACCTTAACCTTAACCTTATCCCTAACCCCACCCACTGGTCCTCTGAGATGTCTTAACCTGACCCCAAGCTTACCTTAACCACAACCTGTTCTCTCTGCTATGCCTAACCATAACCATAACCATAACCATAACCCAACCATGGAGGTGCTGCCACAGAAAATACAATTCTAACAAGGGGGAACTGACTTCAACACATCACTGGCGTCACCTGCTTTGCCTTGTAACATTAACCTAAGATCAGTTTTTCCAAGTTAAAGTGAGAGTTAAGCTGAGGATCATTCACATCCTAACCCGGAGTAGATTTAGACTTGTGAGTGACACGCAGGACATTAAGCTTTTTCCCAGCATAAAGTCAGTCTGTCACTAATGTTTGACTGAGAGCCCTTCTTCAAACAATACACAACATGTTCATACATTATTTAGGATTACACTCCACCACTCTCTGGTTTTTAGGGGGGTTTGATGTTTCTTATTTTGCAGTCAGTGCACCCTCTCACCCTTCACTCTGTCAGTCTCTTTTCTCCTGTGTTTGGCCCGAGCGCTGTCAACTGTCTGCCAATGGAGACTGCTGACTCTGGAGTTCAGTGGGGTTTTTGTGCCAGAGGAAGCTGCTTATGTGGTCAGAGCGAGCGGGCCTGTGTGTCAGTAGATTCGGGGCCTTGGTCTGCTTTTCAATAGAGTTATTATACTAACATCTGGGCACTCTCACTGTAGCCCCAACACCATGCACCACCACAGCATTAAAGCTAACTTTAACGAAGCAGCTGAAACTGGTTTGGTGATGTTAAAAAAAACAATCATGATGATATTTGACATCACAATTCTTAATTAAACATGAGTCAAATTCTTTGTATTAAGGCTGTCTGATATAATGATATATAACGTGTGATGAGAGGAAAAAAAAGTCAAATTTTTATATTTTGCTGTATTATTTATCATTGAGATGCAACGATACATAGTTGGGGGTGACCAACTATTTATACACTGACTTAAAATGAGCTATATTTGGATAGCTGTTATCAGGATATGGAATGACCTATATCGGGATATTAGATTTCAGTCATATCCCCCTTGTATACTGTGTAAAAGTACTGCACACCAATGGGGGAGCGCTGTGCCATGTGGCTACTGTATTATATTATAGTCAGCAGATATTATAGTAAAAATATATATGTATAACTAAACTGTCCTATTGTAGAAGTTGTAAAGAAAACAAGTGAAGTACATTTAATAAAACCCTCGAAGGTGGTGAACGGGATACTCAAAGAGGTAAAGCTAATGCGCCTACAAGGAGGCAGGGATCATTTCATTGGTCAACTGTACACCTGAGGCCTGTACTACGAAGCTGGATTTTCTCTTATCGAGGTAACTTCAGGGTTAACCCTGAGTTTTACGTCCTACAACGCTGGTTCACTTCTTACCGGGGTTAATCACCATGGTAACTTATGCTGAATGGCTAACCTGCTCCGGAGCAGGTTATGTTCTGGATAGAAGATCAACGAGTATAAAAGCACCACCTCCTGACCAATCAGTCCTCTTGGAAAATGGCCCAATCATAGAAGATCCTGTCCACATTGGTGCGCGGATCGTGAGAGGAGCGCTTAGGAGAGAAAGAGTTTTTAGGGACAGGGGTGACATTAAGTTAGTTTAATATTCAACATTCATTTGACATTCAAAATACAAACCTATTATGCACTTCAACCATTTGAGTGAATGATGTCAAACCAACTGTATAACACACAGACTAATATCACCCATGTGCCACAAGGCTTATTTTCAAATATATCTTTTTGTCAATTTTTTTTTACAATTAACATAAATAACCTTCCCACCACTCCAGTTTCAGAACTTGTGTCAGGAAACCTTACAAAAAGTCTCAATAAGAACATCTTGAGAGTAATCGCTGCAAAAGTGCAGAAAAACACAATTTTATTCATATTTTTTAATTGACCAAATTGGTGTTTTGAAAACAACCGGTGAATACATGGGTATACCAGCCTGGCAGCAACCAAGCAGCTAGTCGTTAGCATAGTATAGCCGTGCCGTGCTGTGCTGTGTGTACCCACTGTGGTGTTCAAACGGAAACACTGCCACACACTTCCTCTTAACACAGGAAGACAAGTTCAGCTGGTTGGTTTTTCTGAGAAATAAAACATAATGTGTTAATCAGTTGTGCTACACTCTCATTAATGGACTCTTATTATATTCCACTTGAGAGTGGCTGAGTCACATTGCACTCATGTTAAAATTGGTAAAATGTTCATTTAATATAAAACAAGTTAGAAAATGTTTACAGTGTTCTAACTCCGTAGAATACTGGATTGTAGGTGTCAGACATGCTTATTAACTGACACATGTAATCTATCTTCTATCCACAGACCTCTACATGACTGTTATGAAGAGGATCTCTGTCCTGCACCTGAGCAACAATTAACCTTCCAAATATAAGCCCCACATCCCAGAGTTCCCTGCTTCCCTCTGCTGGTCCTGCAGCTGTGGGCGTGCCTCCTGTCACACTGGCAGAGGAGGCGGGGCAGGAGGTGTTGCCAGGTGGGGGACCAAGGCTGCACCCGCCTGCCTTCTTCACCTTCCTCCGTCCTTACCCGAACCGCCCGATCCGCGGCTTCCACAGGTGGCGGGCTGAGAGGGATCGGCCCGAGACCCCCGAGTTCGCGGCGTCCGGATTTGGATACTGCAGAGCGGCGCTTACGGGGCTCTGCCAGGTGGTGTTGGCTGGTTGAGAAGCGGAGCATGTGGAGTGGCTGTGGTTGCTATGGAGCCGCAGGATAAGAAGCAGGTGAGTTTGGTTGCTTAGCTCAGCATTTGCTTCTGTCCCTCAGGTGGAGAGATGTGTACTGAGCAGACAGAGCCTCTGAGATCAGGCCAGTGCTTAGCTATGCTTCAAAGAGAGGAGTGTGAACTCTCTATGTATTTATCATATATTTATTAGGATGCCAACTAGCAACAGCATTTAAGTATTCACTACTCTTCCTTGGGACGACCACACACATATAGTAATGCACACTTATATATGTGTGCATTACTACACAATTGTAAATCAATCACAATTGCTCAAGAATTCATAGCAAACCATTTTTTTTACACACAAATAAATTGATAGATGTTCATTTTAATTCTACTTGCACATCTGTCTTCCCTCAAGAAACAACAACGACAAAAAGTAATTCATTTCTGAAAAGAGCAGACATGTAGCCTTAATATTAACACTCATTTATGGCATAAGGTGATGCCAAGAGGGAAATACAAATGTTAAACTAAAGAAAACATCAGCTATACTCTTCAAAAGTTTCCATATAGTGTCAAATACAGGCTGCCATTTCTACTGACACAGTCTTAATACTGTGTGAAAAGCCTGTGTGTGTTTGGAATGAAGTCAGAAGGAACTCTGCTATTTACATACTTATTTTGTTATGCTTTATTTATTGTCATCATTTCATTTTATGCATCTTGCGTAATATAAGCTACATAGTGATGACATTGGTCCATGGGTTTTTCAAGGTTTCCATCTTCCTCAAGAGCAGCAAACATCTAAGAACATTTCAAAATTATTAATTATAAAATGTAATAAGTATATAATTTTCATATACTTGTTAAAATGGTCAAGTATCATTCAGCCTCAGTCTGTCAGCACCATAAAAATAAAACTCATTACAGCTTAAGTCTTATTTTATAATCTTGTTTCATTTGGCTCTTTCCATCAGTTAGAATAATATTCTGATGAACACCTTGGTCACGTTCATCCGTATTGACATTGTCCACACAAACTCTCACGGCTCTTTATCACTTCAGATCACCTGTTAGAAAGGGTTAAAAGATCAAACCTCTCTAGTTAAACATAGATGTGTAGGAGAGGCCGTTTCACAACCAGGCGCCGCTCGGTCAACACAACGTGCGTAGGAACGCCGCTGACCTGTTGCTCAACGAGCTCAAAGAAGAGAGCTCTCTGTCTACCTCTTCATTCTCAGCGTTCCCACCACATGTGCTGCGTTATGTTATATAATCATTAACACTGACGGTACAGTCAGAAAGCATGGAGCCGCCCTCCTTCTCAAGGAGATATGAATGTCCTACAAGTCTTAGAGGTAGAGTACAACTCACACTTTCACAATTTAAATCACTTGACGTAACTTTGATTGATTAAGTGAATTATTTCACATTTGTTTTGATATTAATATATTGCAAATGCATTAGTATGAAGAACTGCATGGGACTAAAGATGCCTTCAAATGGACGTACTGTTATAGTATGCATGAACTCTTAAGTGTAACTTCTCTGATGGCTTCAAATTCAGGAACTACGCTGCACTCCAACATTTCTGCACAGGACTAACGATGTCTGTTTATTGCTTAGTGAACATGTCCATAGAAGATAGTTGGTGTTGGTGTGTGCTGAGGTTAGTTCAGCAAATGCATTTGGTCATCCCTTCTTTTGATTTTATTAGGCCTGTCACAATATATTGTCTCAGAAATAATCACCATAAACAATATTGTTGTCATTTGAAGATCATTTTATACCACTAATATTATGATATTATGATAAACTTTGTATATATAATAGTATAATAATGCAAGGGGGGTGGGGGGTGTGATTGGAGAGTGGGTGCTACACTTGTGTTAAAACACATTCATGTCATTATGGTTGAGGACAGAGTTATTTACCTTTAATTCTTCTACAGTCTCCACTCAGGACGTACACAGTGAGGAATGGAGAACACTACTTGTTTAGTCATTGTGACATGAATAGCCTCTTAGCTGCTAATGTGAAGTGTGGCAATACTGAGGTTCAAAAAAATGATCAATGGGAAGTCCATATATAGACGTGATGATGTTGTAAAATAATGTCATTATTGTGACAGGTCTAGTTCTAATCAAAGTTGTCTTTTCTGAACTGAAATTTCACTTTGGATGTAAACTTTAATGATACCTCGACCGTTTCTAATTGTACAAATAGCATCTAAGTCTCATGTAGAGGCTTGTAAATTATATATTTAAATGTAAAATATACTGGCATTTACATACCAACATTTTCAGGAAGAACCTCCTGATTGGTGGAAAACCAGTTTATGATCCTCAGTAGGCAAAACAAAGATTCATATCCTGTCAAATATTCTCAATACTTAAAAAGTCAATTTAATTTACCATCTTCAACATGCTATAGACTACAGCACTTAGTGTCATAAGGGTTTTAATGTTTGGAATATGCAACTAAAAGTCTGTGATGAATGAACAGACCAGAACATCTTATTATCGTCTTTTAATCAAAGTAGTCCGCTCTTCCATTGGTATTATTTGTCATTTAGAAAAACATTACATACACTATGGAAACAAACTAAAAAACCCTATTTTAAAACACATGATAGAGATATGGATAGGTATCATTTAAAAAAATAAATAAAAAAAGAAGTATTTTCCGGTGTAACAGGAGTGTAGTGTGGACACACTTTAGAGCCTTTAGGTGGCATCTTGGCTGCTGAACTGCTAATCACGCTAACTCAAATTCACCATGACTTCACCACCACAGACAGGTTGTAGCTGCTGTGGCAGAGGGTCAATCATATGTTGCATTAAATCCAAGAACGCTTGCATTGATTGGCTGTTAGGAAATCCATACAAATAGTCATATTTTCTATCTCTGGGTGTAAAAAGGATCAATTGCAGGTATCGTTTGATGGGAGACGTTTCAATACTACTTGGTATTGATTTATTTTGGTCGATACCTTAATGGTACCGATACCAAGCCCTAGATATGGTATGATGTCAAAATATATCCATGTATCCATGCAGCAAAAACATACCAGACGTATGCACAAAATGTACAAAAACTAGAGGAACGTTGTTTCATTATTTTTTGGCAATGCAGAAAGATGAAAACGTTCTGGGAAGAGGTGAGAATTATAACCGAGAAGATTATTGATAGACCTCAGCTTGTTTAATGCCTAAAAATGTATTGCACTGTTATGGAAAAAGACTTGATTGACAGGTTTATCCACTCAATGGATAAGCTGGATGTTATCAGGCTTTCCATTATATATATATGTATATGTGTATATATAAATATATATAAATAAATATATATATGTGTAAATGTATATTATGCATATAAAAGGCTGTACTTCATGAAAGGTGGTCTTCATAAAAATATGGTGGGGAAAAAGCAACATGAGGAATGAGAGTAATATATAGAAGAGTGAGGACAAGGCATTAGTTTTGCTAGTGATTTTCAACTTTCAATCAATGCTTAAAACATTGGAAAACGTCCATGGTGCACCATTGACAGAAGACATCAGATTCCCAAGAACATGAATACAAAGATGCTTTTATTCCCTTCTTTTTCCTCTCTTGCTAGTTATCAAAATTACAAACTAAAGCAGCTCAGGCTCTGCAGTATTCAACATTAGAGACGACTCATCCTGCACTGTTTGTATCCTACATGGAAGCAGAGGTTCTAAAGTTAATGCTGTTTCCCACCAGATGCTACTTTTCATTCATATCCATTAAACACCTCATCAGCCGCTCCTCTACACTTCATACTGTGTTTGTCTTATAGACTGTGAAGGAAGGGTCCAGCTAGCGTTAGCTTAGCTTCCCTTCTGTTATAAGTCCTGTTGCAGTAATGGCAAATGAGCAGACTTGGAATTGAAGAGATATAAGGAATAACAAACTATTTTTAGCGCCCGCTCACGCTCAAACCGCACTAATCAAATTACAGATCTAACTTCATCAGTCAGAAGCAGAAATTCCCACTCAGTTGAAAACACTGAATGCAGCGCTGTCACTTTCGGCTTTTACAATTATGACTTATGTATTATTATTTAAAAAATGCAATAATATGAACATATAATGAACATTTTTCCAAAATTCAGTTAATGATTCCAAACAGTTATGAACGTTATAGTTTCATGTTTATTGTAACGGTGCAACAACTGATTATTTTAGCACTCTGCATACATTTACTATTTGAGAAAAAGTTTTTTCTCAGTGTAGTCTTTTATATGAATCTCTCCTTCACTGCAAAATATGCTAAGCTGGCAAAAGTAGAAAAAAAAAGGCCAGGTAGGGTTACACAGGCCAGGTTGGCATTGTTTCTCCCATCAAAAGAGCCTCTTTTTCTCCCCTCACTATGTCTGCCCCCCCCATCCCCTCCCCTCTTCACTCTCTGTAGTGAGGGGTTTTGTTCATTGGTGTCCTGGCCAGCCAGCTGCTGAACCGCGTTGAACTGAATGAGGCTCGGTCGGTGCCAGAGAGGCAGCCAGACCGGCTGTTTTTTTGAATCAGAGTCCAGCTGGCAGCACGCACCCACTCTTGTTGTTTGCAGCCTCAGTGACGAGAGAGGGGAGAGAAAATTTTGGGTGAGGTTTTGCAGCATCACCAACTCTCTCCTCCATCTCTTCAGCTACTTTCCGAAATGTAACAATTCTCCGCACGTATCGGAGCTGCCGGTAAGACGTCGGCAACCCCCCCCTCTCACCCCGGTATCCCAGCAGCAGCAGCAACAGCAGCAGCAGCAGCAGCAGCAGAGATAGAGATTTTTTTAATTTATTTTTTCAAGAGAGGCAGAGCAGAGTCACGGCCGTCATGGTGTTGAAGATGAGAGAGGGGATTTATCTGTGGAAGAGGAGCGGCGTAAGTTGTCTCTCTTCTTTCTGAACAGATTCTCCTCAGTCAGATCTACTGTAGTTATTCAAGTCTTCTGTGTGCAATACAGTGTGAAGCATCAAAGGTTAATCTACATGCTTCCCAGGTTGCAGGCTCGCTCAGGCTTCTCCTCTCTGCGCGTTTTTACGTTCGTTTGGAGGATTTAATTTTTTTTGTTGAGGCTTTGTTACACTGGGGAAATGAGAAGGTATTTATAGCCTGGCTGTGTGGGGATGTAGAGCCTGAAAGCTGAACCCTGTGTGTGTGTGTTTGTGCAAGTTGTGCATGTGCTGGCCTTTGCAGATACACACACACACACACACACACACACAAACACATACACACACATACACAAACATCCTCACAGCGTGACACAGAGTGTGGGAAAAGGTTGCGTTCCCATTAACATTAGATATAGCCGTTTCCTTTCTCTAGCTCCTTGGACGTATGCACCAGGCCTCTGTAATATGAACACAATAAGTCATCTGTTATGTTTGCTGGACACAATGAATGAATGAAGGCAGTGAGATTAGCACTGAACCTCACAATGCTACTATTCTTTTCCTTTTTATATTATTTGTACTGAATATCTTTGGGTTGTGCACTGTTAAATCTATGGAGACATAAGTTGGGCAAGTTGGAAAAATTGTGATGGGCATAAATTAACTGTAAAAACAATTGTCAGTTTAATTGTTGGTGGAAGTCTTTTTGAGTCATTTCTTTGAGTCATTTTTCAAGAAATAAAACCCAGACTAGCTGCTTAAATGAATATTTTGTGTTTTATTTAGTTCTCTGTGACAGTGAACTGAACATTTTTGGTTTGTTGACTGATTGTCAATTGACATTTGAGGACGTCATCTTTAGGCCTGTCACAATAACTTTTGTTGGACGATATATTGTCTCAATAAACAATATTATTGTCATTTGAAGATCATTTTATACCACTGATATAATGATAATATAATAGTATAATGATGCAAGAGAGTGGGGGATGGGATTGGAGAGTGGGTGCTACACAGAGGGGCAAACTATGGGCTGAGACAGAGTTATTTACCTTTAATTCTTCTACAGTCTCCACCCAGGACGTACACAGTGAGGAATGGAGGACACTACTTGTTGACACTACAATGTGACATGAATAGCCTCTTAGCTGCTAATGTGAAGTGTGGCAATACTGAGGTCAAAAAATGATCAAGTCATGTCCATGTATCATAAGATAAGTCCATATATAGACATGATGATACAGATCATTACGTTATTGCACAATAAATCGATACTATAATTATTGTGACAGGCCTAGCAGCCGGGCTATGGAGCTATTTTCCGATCATTATTAAAGAGCTTCGTACATCCATGATTTTATTGATTTCACCTTCAGATTTTTTAATATGAATAATTATGTTATTGTATGATAAGTCGATAACGTAATCATTGTAACAGGCCTAGTCATCTTGAGCATCAGGAAACAGTGATTGACATTTTTTGACGTTTGATTGACCGAACGATTAATTGTGAAAGTAATAGATGAATCAATCATTGAAATCATTGTAAGGTGCAATGATTCAGCACGTCTTCAAACGTACAAGCTGCAGCTGCACATACAAAACCCGCAAATGAACAAGTTTGACTGTGTGGTGAAATGAAACTATATGTATCAGCATAGATGTAGAAATGGCAATGTTGATTGGTCAGTTAATCCACCTATCTTATCAACTATCGGATGGTATTTTTTATGTCATGCTTCCTAGTGAGAGAAAAATATTCCAAACTTTACTGTAATTCTGTTCTGTTCTGTATGATCAAATAACTGCAGAACTTAATACATTTGACATCATCTCAGCTGTAGTTTCTTGGGTTTACTGGTAATTAGCAATACGTTAGCACGCTAGCATGTTCATCGTGAGCGTCTTAGCATTTTCCGGCTTGATTAATGTCAAATGTGGGACACAAAGGTGTGTGTGTTTGTATGTGAGGGGTGTGTGTGTGTGTGTTCCATGCACTCATGCTCCATCGTACCCTTTATCGTTTGTGAAGAATACCTTGAAACCTTGACACTCAAAGTACAAACAGAAATGGTGAATCAGTGAAGCCCAACACACAAGTTTAACTTACTGTCCAAAATCCAGACACGCCTCAAAACATGCGTATGTAAGGATGGATTGTGTCTCTAGTCCATATCAGGGACATGGATGTTGGGATTTAAAGCAAATGATTCTTATTATAAATTGTACAAAGCAGGTTAATAATAAAGAATGGCAGACTGGTGTTAGGGATTTAAAGTGACAGTATGTGATAGGAGCCATGTAAAGCTAGGCTAAAGGTCCGACTATGGAACAGGTTAATCAACATGACTGCCAAAAGAATCACTAAACAAACCTTTGTATCGCTCTTATAACTATCCATGAACAAAGGAGCTAACACAGTTGTTTTCAGAATAAAGCATACTGTATATATGTAGGAAATAAATGACAGCATAGTCTGTTGTTAAGCACACATTAAATGCTTACCATCAATGTATGATAGTGTTGTATGTGTCTTAATAAGTGTATATCTGATATAAAGTGTTTTACACATGCAGTATGTATATAATAGCATGAGCTAGCCTCTGTGTTTATGATAATAGAAAAGTATAAATGTTTTAAGCAGAGCATGACTGTGTGTGTGATACTGCAGGAGGAGGATGTGACTCTGGGACTGTCCACTGGTCAGGCTCTGAGGAAGCTCCGGGATCAGCTGAGCAGCCTGCTGGAGCAGCACCAGAGAGCTGCACGCAGACGAGCCTCTGCACAGGTACACACACGCACACACATGTATAATAATGGCTAATATAGAAATAATATGTTATAATGTTAACCCTTAACCTACGTTGGCAAAATGCAAATTCACTGAAATGTTTCTTTTTTAATTCCTTTTTTTTTTTTGATCAATTTTTTATTGAGGAGAACGACATCATCCATTTTATCCTTTTCCATCCCACCACCCTCCATAGCGCACACACACACACACACACACACACACACACACGTATATATATATATATATATATACAGTAAGCTTGTGTGATTATGGAGAACTAACATCATCAAACCCCTGATTTCCCCCCACCATACACACCCCTACACTGGATCTTTACTAGGAACCAACCGATACTAGATTTTAGGGGCCAATTCCGATACAAGGGAGCAAAAAAAATTCTGATATCGATATGTTGGCTGGTAATATTATATGTACATATGTACTTTTTTTTTGCAAAGATCCCTCAAATGTGGTTATTAAACACTTGTGACAAAGATATTTTGATATTTTACAGTTTAACAATAAATTTTATTGTATAAAATGACATCAGTGCACTCAAACAGTAAAAACACAGCTGGGAATTGAATAATTAGAATTAGCTATGAATAATATAACAAAAAATAAACATACATACATTAAACTTGAATTAAAAAAGGGTCAAATATACATAAAATGCTGCGTATATAACTTAAATATTAAAAAATAAAAAATCAGCACATGTCAGACAACATATTTGCTGATACCAATATATCTGTGATAGGTCAATATCAGCCAATAATATCGGCTCGCCGATATATCAGTCTGGCTGTAATCTCTACCCCCCAAAAACAAATGAAATGCAGTCTCTCTTTAACTAAATTGTAAGCAGCATCCCACACTCAGAGAGTGTTCAGGCTGGCCCCATGTATCCGGACCACTGACCACTCTATCAGGACAGTTAGGAAGAGACAGTTGGCAGACGCCACTTTAAGGCTAACACTTTCTTGGCTGCAGTGAGAGCAGCCCACAGAAGAAAAATCTAAAGAGGAGGCAACATTTAGTAGAATGTGGGATCCTTGTTTCAAACAGTGAGAGATATATGCTTCTAGAGTCTAATCACATCAGGACCGATTCCCACTACATATGTGTAAGTGGATATATATCACAATTAGAATGACGCTACATGTACCGCTCATATTTTTCCATACTGTGTCCTTAAAGAAATCATCACCTACAGCAGATAAGTCAACATGGAGCTTTACCTGGTAATGATTTATAATACTCAGTAATACATGTGTAAAATATAGAAAGTGTCCCTCATAAAGGTCTTACTGAGACTCATTTCTAAAGAGGGTGTGTAGGGAGTTATGATCCACATGGGACACTGTATGCCTGCATGGCTGATCTTAACTACAGATAGAAGAAGAAAAAAAAGAAGAAAGTGACAGATCCTACTCTGTACTTTGTAAACCACTATCGCCATACAAAGAAGTGCAAATGCTTCATCTTTTGTTGAAATTCAGGCTATAGACGGGTACATTTCATTTCATAACCACCATCACAGTGTGGAAAAACTTTGTAGGAAAGAAAAAACATGTGACAGAAAATGTAAAAAAAAAAAAAAAAGAGAAGAAAGTTGCATGACGTATGGAAATATTATTAAACTGTGAAGTGATGATTGAAACCTTGTAACTCTCTCATGAAGGTCACATGACTTCCATTCTGAGGTTGTTTAAAAAAAAAAATCATTATTGCTCCCTTGTGAGGATGTTTTGCCCTCATAAGGATAAAAGCACAGTAATACACACACACACACACACGCGCACACACGCACACACACACACACACACGCGCACACACACACACACACACAGCCTTGTCCCATCTGTTTATAGAAACACAGTCCCTTGATCATTTATTAAATAACACATCACATGATAAACTCCTTACATAACCCGCCGTGTATTGTTTTCCTCACCTATCACTGCCGTTGTCATGTTTTCACAGGAACAGTGGGTGTACAGCTTCCTTTACCATGGCAACCGCCACTCCTGCCTCCATTGGCCGGGGGCCGCCCTCACTCTACTGGTGGTGCTGGGACTTTTCTGTTGCCACGGCAGCCAGCCTAAGGGCAGGTAGGTGACTCTTTGTAGCTGAGCATTCCCGTTATGGAAGAAAATCTAAATGCCACATATTCAAATCTGATGAAGAATAAGCAATACTGTTGATCCACTTGTCCATGTATGATGTGGTGAAAAATAATGAGCATGTTTATGATGAACAGAACTGAGAGCTTGA
This sequence comes from Scomber scombrus, assembly GCF_963691925.1. Classification (NCBI taxonomy): domain Eukaryota; kingdom Metazoa; phylum Chordata; class Actinopteri; order Scombriformes; family Scombridae; genus Scomber; species Scomber scombrus. Next base: position 2,715,257 of record NC_084990.1, read on the forward strand.
AGTGAATCAGTAGCTACACAAACAGCAGCTGTTATTGCTCTTGCTGTGTGCTAAGTCAATATTACACTCTCCTGCACAGTTCTGCTTTATTTATAACACCAACTTACTAATTATGCATACTGACAAATTAACATAATATGTACTTCCTTAAAGGTTTATTCACTTATGATATGTGTGTACATATGCCTGCAGTATGCCAGCGGTTGGAGTAAACAACAACATGTAAATAACACATAAAGTGCACTTTCTAACAAAACAATTTTTTTCTATACATAATATATACCCACAATTTATGGGGACAAATTGTAGTATTTTAGTTTAAAATGACTTTATAGGCTGTAGTTGCATCATTCTTAACATTAACCCACTCCCACTAATGTATTGTATATTTATTGTTTATATTATTTGAATATAACACATTGTAATAATAACACACAGTGAAAGATGTTTTAACTATAAAATCATCAAACCTAACATTAGCTAGTGAAATCTACTATTTTCTCTCTTTTCTTTCCTTTTCTTGTTCTGTCTCTCTGTCTGTGTCACCACATACTGAAGGTCAGACTGGAGATGCAACACTCAAATAAAAGATGACTTATCACGCGTTACTTCTATTGTAGTATTTAAACAGAAAACAAACCTTTTTATATAGTGATATTTAGATTTCTTTTACATTAGTTTCTTTTAGTTATGTAATTGTTCTCATCACATTTCATAAAACGGTGTCTTGTCTCTAAACTTGTAAATAAACTCAGACTTGTAAATTGCAGATAGAATGTTTGAGGTAACGCTATATGAACGTTAGTTAATCCAGCAACACCAGAACATTGAGAACTGTGTCTCTCATTGTGCTGAACTCCTGTTTTTCTGTGTCTCTGCCGTCCTTCTCTCCTTCACAGTTCTGGCATAGAGCTGGTGAACGCAGCGCTCCTCCTTCTCCTCTTCCTGCTCAACCTGCTGCTGGTCGGACGTCAGGAGAAGCTGAAGAGGAGTGAGATGGTCCACCGCCTTAAAGGCATCATCACGCAGCTCAGCGGTGAGTCAGCAAAGGCCTGTTGACTCATCACTGGAGATAAAGGAGAATTAATGGCATTGATGAATGCTATCAGATTGTGCATCATGTGTCCACAGCATTACAGTCACTGGGGTTTATCTAAAGCAACGGTTATCTAACAAACTGGCTGCTCTAGTCTTATTCCTGCTTTCACTTTGACTGTCTGTCACACACAATCATTGATACTGCTACCAATTCTGATACTTTGATTCTAACACTTCTGTTTTTTGTTTTTTTTACTGCAATATAAATCTCCTATCTTTCAAATTAAACATTTCACAAAATAAATGTTTAATTGAGTCTATCATTAAGTTTTCAATGATGCAAATACTTGTATTGATACTGATTATCGGTTCCTTTTTGATTTTTGTGCAACAATAGGAGACATTTAATAATATGAACTAGAATAAGGAGATTCACTGATTAGTAGTTACTGCTAGTAAAGGAAAGAGAGCCTTAAAACCTATAAGAATTTGCCACATTTTAAGATGCGTAGCTAAGTAGGCTTAACTGTATATAATAATAACAATAATATTCATAATTAAGTATTAGCATAATAAGCTGTGTATGAGTATGTAAAATATACCAGCTGCATTTTGTTCAGCATCTCTGTGATAAATTGTTCTGTCTGCATTGCTGCCAGATGTTGCAGTCATGGCAACCAGTGTTATCGTCATTGACTCCAGTTCAGTGTAACCACATTTTAGATGGTGTGTTTGTCTTGGATTGGTAATACATGCTGGTCCTCATGTATGTGTTTGGTGACTAATTCAATATGAACTGAATGAATGTCATTGGGTCAGTTTGTCATTGTGTTATTAGGACTCAACATGATGTTTTTAATTGAATGGCATCAGCAGGATAAAGCAAGTGCCAGCAGCTCTGAGTACACCAGCTGTCACAAATGCCCCATTGCTGTGTTTAATAAATAACTAAACACCATGCACCAGCACTCACTGGATTCCATTGTTAATCTGTACTACTGAATATTAGGACAGTGTGACCTGCTTTGACCTGCTATCAGATTTAACAGAACTTCCAAAATGACACTGAAGAGGACAAGCATGTCTCCACAGTTTTCTACCTGTAAAACACATCTGACTGAAATACGTTTCTCATCTCCAGACTATCTGTCAGGGTGTGTGGGTGAAGTGCGGTGGTCTCCCTCTCTCTACCCCGACCTGTACACCCCCTCGTCCCCGTCGTGGTCCCTTCACTGGACCTACCGGGACTCCCAGCTGATTAACCTGCCTGTGAGTCTGCTGGTGGAAGGAGACGTCATCGCTCTGAGACCTGGACAAGAAGCATTTGCATCACTCAGAGGAATTAAAGTGAGCGTCTGTATAGATACACATACAGTACATTTACCTTCACACTTGTTTCTCTGTTTTACCTGTAGTATAGACATGAAGAGGAGGAACATATGCTGGATTCCACTACAACTACTCACAAGCTCCCTCACCTGGCACAAATACAGCATCAGTCATAATGTTTGTTTTTTAGACTAACCCTAACCCCAGAGCCCGAAAGTCTGATATTTCTCTTTAACTTAACTAACTCTACTCTACTCTACTCTACTCTACTCTACTCTACTCTACTCTACTCTACTCTACTCAAACCATTTTCCTTTACTTTAACTACTTTACGTTAGGTTACATTACGTTATTTAGGTTATGTTACTTTGGGTTATGTTACTTTACTAACTACTTTCCTTAAACTACTTTACATTGCGTTACTTAAACTACTTTAATTTATGTTACTTCACGGTATGTTACGTTATTTTAGGTACCATTACTTTAACTACTTTACGTTACGTTACTTTAACTACTTTACTTTACCTTAACTCTTATCTTTAACTTCTAACTTTTTGTCAATTCAACAAGATTGATTAGAATTTTATAGGAACTTTTTTTTTCTCTCATTTTAATGTATAGTAGTAGTTTAAAGTTTGGACAAACCTTCCCATTCACTTGAATGAGAAAGTGACTGGTACTGTACATGTGAATGACCTTTTATCAGCTAAGTGGAGCTTTATTTTTAGGTCTATATCCTGCTGCCATTTAATCAAAAGATCTAAAACACACACAAGTTCTGTTGCTGTTTGTTTTATAGTAACAGCAAAACGTTGTCATGTTATGTAGTGACTTCCTGTAGTCTTGTTGCCACTATAAGGTATTATGAGAATTTAAAGCATAATGTTTTGGTTAATGATCTTTAGAGATGCTGATAAGTGGAATTTATTACTGTTTCCTGTCATTATGCTTTCAGCTAACCATCTCCTGGTTGTTAGCTTCATATTTAACAGACAGAAGAGAAGACTGATTCCACCGTGTATTTCCCAAAATGAAAGAAATACCTAAACTGTGTGACAATAAATCCTTCTCTTTCTCAGGATGATGAACACATTGTATTGGAGCCAGGAGATTTATTCCCACCATACTCCCCTCCTCCTTCCCCACGGGCCAATGAGAAGAGAGGCCCCCAGCGCCCCCAGCAGCACCGTCTCTTCAGAGTGGTGCGGACTCCAGTTCTGGACCCAGTCAGGTGAGCAACTTGTTCTTTTTTTTTAGGCACTCCTTATGAGATCGAGAGAAGATATTTAACTTTTTTTGTATTATGTCATGTCATGTTTTCATCTTCTGTGTTCTTTTTTTTCCACAGGAACAGTTTGGAAATGGCGCGGTCTCGACCAATCACAGTGCTGGACAACGAGAGGTTTACAGTACAGTCAGTCATCACCAAAGTTGTCTGTCCTATTGTGCTGGTGAGAAATGAATATTCTGTAACATGTGAAGAATCACTTGTTCTCTACTTATAAACCATCCAGATGTGATATGTGCCACATCTGTCTCAATGATATAATTATGATCTCTGTGTTCAGGTGACGTTCCTGCTTGTAAACACCATCCGATATTTTTGTGATGCACCCAGTCTCACCCCACCCTGCTACAATTTCTTTCAACTTCAGGTAAAGTCATACAAAATAAGTGAATGCAGTGTTTTGCCATTTATTAACCTGGTTTATATTAGTAATGTTTATTATATATGAGTATAGTCAGGCAGCTTATATTTGAATTATAATCAATTCATCAGTCAAACTGTTCCATTATATATTGTTAATAAACATACAGGATTGATGATCATGTAAAAATGGTGTGTGTTTCTTTGTACTTGCAGGTGATGGGTGCTCTGCCCATCTTGCCGCTGCTCTTCCCCGTCATGTGGGTGCTGGTGAACGCCTTCGGAGAAGCCAGGGTCCTCGCAGAGTTCAGCCGCGCATCACCAGCTGGCCTGGTGAGGAACACACGCAAACACACGCAAACACACGCTCACACACACACACACACACACACACACACACACACACACACACACACACACACACACACACACACACACACACACACACACACACACACACACTCACTCTGGAGGGTTAGACTGATATGTTGGTGTGGTTTTTAATAAAAGCTCTATAGCAGGAGGCAATGGTATGTTATTATACAGTGTGACTGATTACATATACATGACCTCCATATGTTTACCAGCTGCATTTACAAGCAGCTCTGTAAAGACTTAGCTGCTATTTTATTGTCAACTTATTTCCTTATGAACAGGAGGTAAAGAAATCATGATGGATAATTGAACTTAAAATAAGGTATTAATTATTTTCTTCAGAGTAATAGTTTACTAATAGTGCTAGGTGTTAAACCAACTATTCATTCTTATTTGTATATGCCTCATTAAATTAGGAATAAATGCTCAAACACAGCTTTTTAATAATGACTTTGCTGTGATTAATAATGACTGGCTGTATTAGAACCACCAGGGGCCCCTGGGCACTGGAGGTCATGTCCCCAAAACAACTCATATTTTATTCTGATTGGACAACTCTGCTGTCTGCTGTTTAGTTTTGGACATACTCTGTTTCTGACACTGACCATAATTATCAACATTAACAGAATGAGTCAAGCCTTGTGTCTAATCACTGTAGAGCCTGACAAAACCGAGGGCCCCTTGGCACTTGCCCAGATTGCTTGTATGGTAAATCCGGTCATGGACTTCATGATACTTCACTTTTTCTAAATAGAAGATAAATATTGAATGTATATTTAACATTCACAAGTCAGTGAGACCACACTGAGGCCTGATGAGCTGCATCTGAACTATGTGATAGACAGCAGCAGTGATCACATTCCACAGAACCAGAAGTTTTTAACTGCTCACATCAGTCATCTGACTTTAATTCATTTGCCTTTCAGTAGCTGAAGAGCACACTGAAGTCTATAAGTGTAAAACAAGTGAAGCTGCAGTGTAATACAAACCTAACGGAGCATCACTAATGCTGCTCTTTATGTGGTCAGCATTGCTCCCATCTCTTTTTAGCAAGGATGGTGGATTATATTTCCAGGATGGGACATTGTCGCTCCCTCCAGCATCACACAGAGGAGACTCCAGTTACTCATGACGCACACAGTCTTCTCTGTTTATTTTGTTAAATCAAGACTATGATGAGAGGGGAGGACAAATATTTGGATCCTTCATTTTTCCCATCGGTTTCTGGGTCACAGGCTGGAGGACAGAGTGAAGACTTTTGACTGTACAAAATGAGCTCATTTATTGTTCAGCCAATATGAAGGTTAATACCCTCAAAGTAAAGGTAAAGTCAGCACTTACAGCCTTGATACCCTAAAGCAAGAGCCAGCTGAGTGTCTATGGCCAATCATTGCCTGGACTTTCTACAGTGTGTTAGTGCTAATCTGCACTTATCTACAGCCTTCCTTTCCAAAGCTGTGAGTGAATTACACAGCCAAAACAACAACAGCAACAACATGTTTCTGTCTAAATGTTTAGAGACTGTAAACATTCATTTCTGTCCTCTTCAGTTTCAGTAGAGGTTTGTGTTTTTGTATTCCAGATGCTGCTTCACAATGTTTTCACTGTTGTCTTTTGGCACGTTCAGTTCAAATAGATCAGTATAGACCTTCATAAACCTGTATCAGTCTAATCCTCTTGTACACACACACACACACACACACACACACACACACACACACACACACACACACATGCACAGAGGAGACTCAGCGAGGGCCTCCCTCTGTGTTTTAACTAGACTCTTCTCTTGCCCCAGCTTGCTAAGTTCTCTGAGGACACTCTAAGCAGCTACACGGAAGTGGTTTCCTCCCAGGTATAACCTCTCGCTGTCTCGCTACCCCCCCCCCCCCCCCACCCCCTCCTACTCTCCTCCACTCGCTTGGCTCCCAACTTCACCTGAACCCGCCTGTCTTCACTCGCTCGCTATCCTCCCCCCCTTTTGCAAGTCCCTCTGTGGAACCCCCACCACCACTCCTACCACCACCTTGTACACAGCTGTCACTGTCTCACCCTCACATCACATCTTTGGTTTCTTCCCTCTTGGAAATCTTCACGGACCATCTTTTGATTCAGACAACCTCTCTCATTTTATCGGTGTGTTCACACTTTTTTTTCCTTCTTTTTTTTCCACTTTAATAAGATCACTTTGCTTTCAGTTATTTATTCATCTGGCACAACATGTTTTCTGTTCTTTGGTTTTGGTCACTCTACTTCTTCACCTGCGGATTATCAGTCAGCACATCTTGACCAGACAGCTCTGGATGTAAGTCCTCCAGTCATCACTGACACGTCACTGCTTCCTTTTATCTTTTAAGATCATTTCTCACCTCATGGATACGACTTGTGTTCTCATGACCTCTCACATCTTCCTGACCAAACCCAATCATTGTTCCTCACTGTTGCCGGGCTGTAGTACTCAAAGAAGAACCAAAGGAAATCAGTAGATTACCACTGATCTGTCTCTGATCTGTCTCTGATCTGTCTCTGGCTCTAGATTTAACAAGTGTTAAATATAAGGACTATGTGATCCTGAGAGGGACTTTCACTTGAATCTGTGCCTGATCTTCCACCTCTGCTTGTCTGCCTGCACTGCATGACTGGAAATCAGCCCCACTCTGGCTTTATACCGATAATCCAGGTGTTCCTCTCCTTGTGTCCTACCTCTTTGGAAATGACCATGGAAATATTTTAGTCTTGGTCACAGTTAAAAAATGCAGTTAAAATCTGTATTTGGCAGATGAACTAATATACTATTATAATATTGTTATTATTGTTATTATTTGAGATGCTAGAATTTTAAGTATGTGAGATTTGAATAAATGTAGTCTCTACCTATTTAAAAGTTAGTCTCTGCTCACCACTCTGACTGTGAATCATATCCAGTGGACTCCTGGATTCCTCATTCACTTTACTTTCCACCTTGCCTTTAATATTTATAATATAACTTAAAGTATTAATCCTTAAGATGTTTTTGTTGTAACACCTGTGATTACTGGTGCTCAAAGTAAATGCATTTTATACTACTGCAGGTCTCAGAATTGCCTAAAATCACACAGGTAACGACAACAGAAGCAGTGCATCTGTTTACAGTACATCAAACAAATTGCGAGCTGTTAAAATAAAGAGGAAAGTCAATCATTTCCATCATGCTGTGAGCAACCACAGTGTCTTCTCATGCTGTGAACACAAAGTAAAATACTTCAGTTTCAGTGGAATTCATTTTATTTCACCACTGAAACTATGTTCATATCAATATATTCTAATTTTAAAAGTGTTTTAAAATGAAAATCAGCATCCACCTGAGTGTTTAAGCACTGTTTCAGAAATAATCTAAATCTCTGTGACATTATTGACATGTTGACGAGTTCCATCACACTTTAGAAAAAAATACTAATGATCCACTGATGAAAAGCACCAAATAAAGTCTCGTTTTGTAGACTCATTTTTGGTGTTGAATAGCAGTCAGTGCTAACCTCACTAACATATAAAGTTTCTATGGCTGCTTCACAGTATGAATGAAATATAGTAGAATTATGGGTAAACTTACCCTGAGCCACAAAATGTAATCATATAGAACAGTCAGATCTTCAACAGGTCTGATGCTTTCTATGTGATGTGCTGATAATCTGCTTCACAGTTAAAGCCATCCTGTAGTTTGCTGTAGTTTGATGACATCATTCAGCTGTATTGTAATGGTTTAGGAGTGTAGGGAATGGTAACAGCTGCTTTACAATGAGAGAGATACAATAATAAACAGTAATATTGAAGCACATGAATGCATCATTTTCTGTGAATACTTTTGAGTGAGTGTAGATCATTTTAACACTTTGTGGGGATGGTAAACTCCACCACTAATAACGACAGCTACTATATAGAAAGGTATTTACGGAATATATAAACAGTGGCAGTTGCAGACAATTTAATGACCACAAATGGTATCGAAATGGGACTTGAAATAATGAAAATCTTAAAGACTAAATCTTTAAAGTCACTTGTAATGATTTCCACTTTAAAATGAGGGTGTGGTATTGCTGTGTAATGATTTCCATTGATGATTGATCTGGTTTAACATGTTGAAGCATCACATATGTGCAGAACGTTCACTGTGGATGATGCCCCTCACAGAGAGGAGACAAGGAGAGGAATCTGACCACAAATGTTCACCAACGTTTCCCTTCAGCAAGTCGTGATTGTTGCAGTTTGCCCCCCTCCCCCCGCCACTCCCACCACCACACACCTGCTGAGTCATCATGGATTCCATCTTTAAAGAGTCAAAATCTGCATGGATGTGTTTTGGATCACTCACAAAACGCTGCAGCTTGCACTAGGCTTCACCTTGTGCCATTAGCATCGTAGTATAGAAGCTTTGCCTCCTCTTCTTTCTTTCTTTCTAGTCCAATCAGAAAGCTGATGCAGATGTGGTGATTTATTTTAGAATTGGTGTGGATCATTTACTCAGTTTGCTTTTTCCTCGTTAATGAAAGCTACTTTGAAATGATCAGTCAGTAGCTGTTTGGCTTTATTTCTATTTCTCATAGACTTTAGAATTTCATTTAAATGGTTTGTATGCATTGAGACCAATCCATACCCCAGTATGTAGCAGAAAGCAGTTTTCTGACTGAATGTATGCGTGTGTGTGTGTGCGTGTGTGTGTTGACGTGTGCAGGAGATGCTGCGGTGTGTGTGGAGACACCTGGTTGGAGTCCTGAAGGGAGAATCTCAGACACTCTGCTACACCTCCAGTCTTTTACACACTCTGGGATCTGTCACTGTAAGTACTGCAGGCCTGAACATGTTCTAATGAATTCTTTTATATTGTCATTTAAACTGTTATAGTTTCTCCAAACTAAACTCCAGGCCTTACAAGTTAAGCTTATATCGAGCATAATCATAAGCATGTTGTTCCTCTGTGAAGAGAATCTGATCAAATGTTGCAGTTTCTTGCATTTTGAGGTTCTGACAGATAGTTTTTTTCTACAATCAGTTATTCAAAAGAGTGAAATACTATTAAAACTTACTGTGACTGGTTTTCTATAGAAAATTAACCAGTCCAGCTGTTATTTTGTAAGGTTTTTACCTTCACAAGTGTGCTTGAAAAAAACTATATAATATCAAAGAATGATCCTAACATTCCAAAAATGGCATTCCATTTGGCAAACCATATATGTGTCCTTTATGGTCTCAAACAAATGTGACTGTCAGCCCCTGTTGGACTTAAACTCTCTTAAGTTATAATAATAGTAATAATAGTATACTAATAGTAATAATAATAACTTTCCATTCTCTGTTCTTCACTGCCTGTGTGTGTGTGTGTGTGTGTGTGTGTGTAGGTGCTGTGTTGTGTGGATAAACAGGGCATCCTGTCGTGGCCCAACCCCAGTCCAGAGACCGTGCTGTTCTTCAGTGGACGGGTGGAACCTCCTCACAACAGCCAGGACGATCTGAGAGACGACCTGTCCGTCAACTCCTACTGTAGAATGGAGATGGATGATGATCGGGATGAGGTGTGTGTGTGTGTGTGTTTGTCAATGACTTTAGTGAGCTAAAATCTTTATGTCGTCACTCTGTTAATGATCGGTATATTTAGTGGACTAAATGCGTAGGAGGATTAGGGTATTGTCACATGACTTATTTTTGTAAACAGTTTAGTTTTTTGATGTTTAAAAAGAACATTTCTAAAAGCATTTTAAAGTGAAATGTGCAACACAACACACACATAGACCAATATGGGCCGATAATATCAGCTGACTGATATATTGGTCGGGCTCTAGTTAAAATACCTTCAGATTGGTGGTTTGCAACATTCTGTGTTGTGGTCATCAAGTTTGAAACTCTGTCATTTTATTTATTGACATTTAAAGATCAGTTTCCTTTACTCTAACATCCAGCCTTTGACCTTTTATATACTTTTTAAAATCTCATTGAAGATGTACGTATATATATTATATAATATGTTATGTTTGTGGTACACTATCATTATTGATAAAACTACTTTACTACTGTTACTTCCAGCTACTAAAACTGACGCTCTTGTTGCCATTAAAGGAGAAAATCAATGAAATTCTGATATTACATTTAATCTGGGGAATCATGTCAGTCAGGAACCATTTACATTTTTTAAATGTAAATTATTAGTATAAGTCCACTTAAATACACTGTAGATGGATAAAATATGTAATATTTATCATTCGTTTGTGGTTACACCATTTGACATTTTCAGGAGCATTCAGTCTTACTTTTGGTAAACAATGGTGCAAATGTCATTTTAAATGATATAAAACCAACAAAAATACTAAATGTACATTTTAACAAACCTGATGCTTCTTTTAAAACTATTTTTAACATGTTTTTGATTTGTTTTGTCAGTCAGTTTCCAGCCTTACTAGCAGACTGGCTGTAATAATGGTCACACAGTATATTAACATGCTAGTGTTTTAAATGGCTGAATAACACTTTTTTTTTTACTGTTTATTTACATTCATGAACTTGGGGCCAAATTACTATGTGTGCTGAAAATGAAGCTAGGAACAATAAGTCTGAATATATTTTATTCCTCTCCTAAAAGTCTGACATTTTTTTCAAATTTTTTTCTTACTTTTTTCCAAATTGGATCCAACAAATTCTCTAATATTAGCCTGATGAATGTCACCTATTCATGATTAGGTATGCATGCACTAGATTTCATCATTAGTGTAATCATGACTTTATAAGGTGACTCCTTTAGTAAATAGCAGGGCAATGCTGTACTGTGACAGAAATAAAAGGGAAAGCATTGACATGAAGTTAGAAGCTAATAAAACATGACTGACTAGTTTAAGAGGGGGTCATGTTTTTCCCGCTCATTCAGAGAGTACCGGTGCTACAGATTGAAAACAGTGTTTCAGTAGAATGTGATTGACATTCAGGGATGACGCTCAGTTTATGTATCCTCTCCTGCTGTACAGGTGCAGGAAGTGGAGGCTCTGCTCTGTCTACCAGCAGAGTCCTCCGCCCAGCTGGGAGAGGGGCCCGAACCCAGCGAGACGTCACATGACACGGCTCGCTCCAGCGACGCGCTCCGGCTCCTGCGCTCCTGCCAGCAAGCGCACACACGCACCAAACACCACTCGGGGTCCAACGTGAGCTTCAGCCACGACACCGAGGGAGGCGAGGACGACCAGGCCCAGGTGAGCTAGAGCTCAATAGGTGTGAATGTAAGAGAATATTATGAATGTGGATTTGATGTCATGCTGCGTCACCAGGACTTTGGGATGGGCTGTCCGGATGCGGAGGCCGACGACTTTGTGTGCGACTACCACCTGGAGATGCTGAGCCTGTCCCAGGACCAGCAGAATCCAGCCAGCATCCAGTTTGATGACCTGTCCTGGCAGTGTCACCTACCTTCCCTCAAACCTCTGGGCCTGAACATCATGCTGAACCTCTGCAACGCCAGCGTCACCCAGCAGCTCTGCCGCTTCTCTGACCACCTGTCTAACCTGGCGCTGCAGGAGAGCCACGGCACCGTGCTGCCCGTCTGCGTCCCCTGGGGGCTCTGCGAGCTCTCCAGGCTCATAGGTGAGGGAGGCGCGATGGACACAGCAGTTATAGTTTGTAGGTTTAGAGCAGCCATCTTACAGCAGGGTTTAGTTGGGTTTGTCAGGTTCATGTTAGGACACAGATATCAGTTGGCTCTTATTCAGAAGGTTTGGCTCTGTGGGTTTAGAGTTTCCTTCTGAGAGAAAAGCTGATCTGACTGTCATCTCTCCCAGCATGAATTATGGATTAAGGCACATTTTATCCCAGAAGAAAGCTCTTATATGAGTCAGAGTGAGAGCTGCACTCCACATGATTTTGATGATGAAGGCCACAAGTTTTTGCTGTCACTGCAGAGGTTGTAGTTCACCCAACTAAACAACAACAGAACAATCATTTCAGATCAAATAAAAGTCACCTGAAAGAAAGTTGGACTTTGCTCTGATTTCCTCTTAAAATGAGTTTTTAACACAAGATATATATTACATTTACCCACAGTGATGAGAATATATTAAAGGATACGGCTGCTGTTATTCTATAATTGTCTCAATGACAACAAATCTTTACATACTGCCTAAAAATATATATATATATATATATATATATATATATATATATTTTTTTTAAATTCATACAGCTGCTCACTGTACTTTTTAGCAGATGTTACTCAGACAGGACGACATAGAGATTTTCAACTATTTTCAGCAGTTGATTAATCCACATTTGGGGCTCTGGTGAAGATTTCTGGCAGCAGGACTGTGTGTGTGTGTGTGTGTGTGTGTGTGTGTGTGTGTGTGTGTGTGTGTGTGTGTGTGTGTGTGTGTGTGTGTGTGTGTGTGTGTGTGTGTGTGTGTGTGTGTGTGTGTGTGTGTGTGTGTGTGTGTGTGTGTGTGTGTGTGTGGGAATAAAGGAACACGTCAGCTAGGGCCCGTCCGATACTAGATATCAGCATATTGGCTGTTGATATTATATGCACAGAATATATACATAAACACACATTTTTTTGCAATGATCCCTCAAATGTGGCTATCAAACACTTATGACAAAGATATGTAATGGACAATTACAGTTTAACAATAGACTTCATTGTATAAAATGACATCAGTGCAGTGAAACAATGAATTACACTGGGAATTTAATAAGCTATGAATTAAAAAAAACATACATACATATTTTAAACTTGAATTAAGTAAAAGGATCAAATACATTAGGTGCCAATACATACTGATTGGTCACTGTGAGTGTGATTGTTGGTTTTGGAAAGTTACAGGAACTGTATGACACAGCCCATAAAATGAGGCTTCAGAAGCTGTTAGACCATCCATCAGAGCTCCTGCTTTGGCTTTTATTAAGCTGATAGATGTAGTACACATTCAACTAAACAGGTGCTTTACTTTTGTTTGAATACAGATAAGTTTTCAGAGCTAGATTAAGTGTCTAATGTGTGTGTGTGTGTGTGTGTGTCAGGGTTCACTC